>NC_069499.1:160624174-160924174 GCF_027579735.1 Bombina bombina | reverse complement strand
TAACTATTTAATAACTATTCTACCTAGTTAAAATAAATACAAAGTTGCCTGTAAAATAAAAATAAACCCTAAGATAGATACAAATGTAACTATTAGTTATATTGTAGCTATCTTATGGTTTATTTTACAGGTAAGTATTTAGTTTTAAATAGGATAAATGTATTTAATTGTAGTAATTTTATTTAGTTTTATTTAAGTTAGGGGGTGTAAGGGTTAGGTTTAGACTTAGGTTTAGGGGTTAATAAATTTAATATAGTAGTGGCGACGATGGGGGCAGCGGATTGGGGTTATTAAATGTAGGTAGGTTGCGGCGACATTGGGGGGGGGCAGTTTAGGGGTTAATAAATAGTATGTAGGTGTCGGCGATGTTGGGGGCAGCAGATTAGGGGTTCATAGGGATAATGTAGGTGGCGGCGGTGTCCGGAGCGGCAGATTAGGGGTTACAAATATAATGCAGGTGTCGGCGATGTCGGGGGTGGCAGATTAGGGGTTAATAAGTGTAAGATTAGGGGTGTTTAGATTCGGGGGTTCATGTTAGGGTGTTAGGTGTAGACATAAAATGTATTTCCCCATAGGAATCAATGAGGCTGCGTTAAAAGCTGAACGCTGCTTTTTTGCAGGTGTTAGGTTTTTTTTCAGCTGAATCTGCCCCATTGTTTCCTATGGGGAAATCGTGCACGAGCACGTTTTACCTGCTCACCGCTACCATAAGCAACGCTGGTATTGAGGTGAGATGTGGAGCTATATTTTGCTCTATGCTTACCTTTTTGCGGATAACGCCGGGTTTAAAAAAACCTGTAATACCAGAGTTGTCTTAAGTGAGCGGTGGAAAAAAAATGCTCGTTAGCAACGCACCCCTGTTATCGCAAAACTCGTAATCTCGGTGTATGGTTTCTAACCCTTAGTTGCTGCTGGCTTACTAGCTGCTGACGACATCAACCCTAATCCTGGTCCCTCACAACCTCCTAGCCTTTCACATCCCTGTGTGCCTTTCAATAGACTTCATTAACAAAACTATGGTAACCTTAACCACATTCCTCTTACATCTAAAACCACCTCCCCCTTCACTTGTGCACTCTGGAACTCTCTCTCTGTTTGCAACAAGCTCACTTCTATCCATGATCTCTTTATCTCCCACTCTCTTAACCATCTGGCTCTTACAGAAACCTGGCTCTTACAGAAACCTGGCTCTCTGCTTCAGACACAGCATCCACTGCTACACTGTCACATGGGGGTCTCCATTTCAGCCACACTCCTAGGTCTGGCAATAGACAAGGAGGTGGTGTTGGTATTTTACTTTCCTCTCGTTGCACCTTTCAATAAATGCAGCCCTTCTCTTCACTCACATTTTCTTCATTTGAAGCACACATGATTCGGTTATTCTCTCCCCTCTGTATACCTGTTGTAGTCATATACCGCCCCCCTGGCTCCCCAACTCAATTTTTAGATCACTTTGCTGCCTGGCTTCCTTATTTCCTTTCCTCAGACACCCCTACCCTCATTCTTGGTGACTTTAACATCCCTCTTGACAATCCCACTGGCTCCTCTGCAAAACAACTTCTTCAACTCACTTCCTCTTCTGGCCTGTAACAATGGACTGACTCTCCCACTCACAAAGATGGTCATTCCCTTGACCAGATTTTCACCTATCGATGCACTATCTCAAATTTAACAAACTCCCCTTTTCCTCTCTCTGACCACCATCTCCTAACTTGCAACATCACTGTCAGCCGCTCAGGAATCAATCCGGGATGTAACCCAACTGCTAGCGTGAATTGAAAGCACACGCTAGCACACTGAGAAATATCCAGGACGTGACCCACTCAGGAAGCAAATTAGAAGATAACAAAAATGAATATTGTTCCAGAATGCAGGAAAGCCACAAAGGATAAAACGTCCCTTTAAGAAGTTCAAAGAACAAAAAGGAAATGCTCTTACTTGAAGCTTCTGAAAAAGGTCCTCTTTAGCAGGCTTGTAAAACAAAGGAAAAGTTCTCTTTTGCAGCTTGTAAAAGTATAATGTCCCTTTAAGCAGGTTTATAACAAACAGAAAGGCAAAGTTCTCTTTTGCAGCTTGTAAAAGTAAATGTCCCTTTTAAGCAGGTGTATAACAAACAGAAAGGCAAAATTCTCTTTTGCAGCTTGTAAAAGTAAATGTCCCTTTTAAGCAGGTGTATAACAAACAGAAAGGCAAAGTTCTCTTTTGCAGCTTGTAAAAGTAAATGTCCCTTTTAAGCAGGTGTATAACAAACAGAAAGGCAAAGTTCTCTTTTGCAGCTTGTAAAAGTAAATGTCCCTTTTAAGCAGGTGTATAACAAACAGAAAGGCAAAGTTCTCTTTTGCAGCTTGTAAAAGTAAATGTCCCTTTTAAGCAGGTGTTGTTTAACAAAGAATAGGTTTAAAGGTAAAGGCCAAAGCAAGGTCAGGCAGGCAGAAGTCGGCATCCAAATATCAGCAAAAGGTATTGGCAAAAGACAGGGTCAGGCAAGCAGAAGTCGGCATCAAAGTATCAGCAAAAGGGTAATAGCTACAGGCAAGGTCAGGCAGGCAGAAGTCAATGTCCAAATATCAGCAAGTAGGGATTAGGCAAGAGGCTTGGTCAGGCAGGCAGAAGTCGGTACACAGAAGAACAAAACTGATATGGTACTCACAATCCAGGGAAACAACAAACGGGCCCAGATTCAGATCTCCCGCCGAGATTTAAAGGGCAGAGCGTAACCGTCATCAGAGGGGTGTGAGAGAAAGCGTCATGTTGCTAAGCAACATGACGTCAGAGACACAGAGGAGTTCCGGGAGCCGCGGCGACACGGCGATGAACGGAAGCGCTCATGACAGCACCCCCTCCTCAAGGACCCCTCCGGGGGACAGGACCAGGTCTATCAGGATGAGTCTTGTGGAAGGACTTGACCAATATAGGAGCATTTACTTGATGAGCAGGTTCCCAAGAACGTTCCGTGACTGGATAACCCTTCCAATGAATGAGATAATACAATTTCTTGCCCCGCAATTTGGAATCTAGAATATGGCTGATCTCAAACTCAGGATGTCCATGCACCAATAACGGTGGAGGTTTAGAAAAAGGCTTAGAATACCTGTTAAACATCACAGGTTTTAAAAGAGAAACATGAAATACTGGATGGACTTTGAGAGACTTGGGTAAAGCTACCCGATAAGCAGTGGAACATACCTGACCCAGTATTCGGAAAGGACCCACATATCATGGTCCCAATTTGTTAGAAGGTTGTTTCAGGCGAAGAAATCGAGAGGAAATCCAAACTTTATCACCAGGGCGATATTTGGGAGCCTTTTTCCGTCGAAGATCCGAAAAGAACTTGTAACGTCTAGAAGTTACAGAAAGAATACGATGTATCTTCTGCCAATGTCGAGTTAATCTTCGGGCTGTAAGATCAGAAGCAGGATTCACTGTGGAGGAAGTATGCAAAGGGAATGTCCTAGGCTGATATCCGTAAGCTGCATGAAAAGGAGAAGTCTGAAGGGAGGAATTGTACCGGGCATTATGGGCCAATTCAGCCAAAGGAATGTAAGAAGTCCAGTTTGAATGATAATGATCCACATAATGTCTAAGATATGTTTCAAGACACTGGTTTACTCTTTCAGTCTGACCATTCGATTGTGGGTGGTGAGAAGTAGAGAGAGATATAGTAGTACCAAAATGTTTACAAAGTGACCTCCAAAATCGAGAAACGAATTGTACCCCTCTATCTGAAACAATATCTAGAGGAAATCCATGGATTCTTACAATATGTAGAATAAAAAGTTCAGAGAGTCTTTTGGCAGATGGTAATCCTGGCAAGGGTACAAAATGAGCCGTCTTAGTGAACCTGTCGACCACCACCCAGATAGTATTGTTCCCAGTGGACAAGGGAAGATCGGTAATAAAGTCCATGGATACATGAGTCCAAGGCTGGTGAGGTATAGGCAATGGTTGGAGTAATCCTGAAGGAAGTTGGCGTGGAGTTTTGTTCATGGCACATTGTGTGCATACTGAGACGTAATCCTTCACATCTTGAGAGAGTGTAGGCCACCAGACATGTTGTTTGAGGTTTCGAGTGGTAATACTGATGCCAGGATGTCCAGAAAGGGGACTATCATGAGCCCAAAATAAAATCTTGGAACGAAGGCGTTCAGGAACAAAGAGTAAACCATTGGGAGGTTTACAGGACAAAGGAAGATGCTCTTGAGCGGACTGTAATTCTTGTAACCAAGAAGTTGTTAGCTGGGCAATGACTTCATGAGGTTGGAGAATGGTACCAGACTCAGGAACTGGGGTATCTTGAAATTGTCTGGAAAGTGCGTCTGCTTTAATATTTTTTGATCCAGGTATGTAAGACAAATTATAGTGAAACCGAGAGAAGAATAAGGACCAGCGTGCTTGCCTGGAATTTAGTCGTTTGGCTGTTTGGAGATACAGAAGGTTCTTATGATCAGTAAGTATAGTAAATGGCAAAGAAGTACCTTCCAGCCAATGTCTCCATTCATCCAATGCCATCTTGATGGCAAGCAACTCTTTATTCCCTACGTCATAGTTAAATTCGGAAGGAGTGAATTTTTTAGAGAAAAAAGCAACAGGATGAATCCTTCCAGTCTCTGGTATTCTTTGAGACAGAACCGCTCCAGCAGCAACAGAGGAAGCATCCACCTCCAGAATAAATTGAAACTCAGGATTTGGATGACGAAGGATAGGAGCTGAGGAAAAAGCTTCTTTGAGAGATTCAAAAGCTTCTATAGCCTCAGACGGCCATACTTTACAGTTTTGTCCTTTTCTTGTGAGAGAAGTAAGAGGAGAAGTAATAGTAGCAAAATTCTTGATGAACTTTCTGTAATAATTGGCGAAGCCTAGGAAACGTTGTAAAGCCTTCAAAGAATCAGGTCTAGGCCAATCCAAAATGGCAGAAAGTTTAGTAGGGTCCATTTCGAATCCAGATGCCGATATTACATAACCCAGAAAGGGTATGGATTTTTGATGGAAAGAACATTTCTCCAGTTTAGCAAACAGATGGAATTCTCTTAGACGTTGAAGTACTTTCTTGACGTGGTGCACATGATCTTGGTGGTTCTGAGAAAAAATTAAGATGTCGTCCAGATATATGATAACAAAAATATTCAAAAAATCACGAAAGATCTCATTTACAAAATGCTGGAAAACCGCCGGAGCATTGCATAGCCCGAAGGGCATGACCAGATATTCATAATGCCCAAATCGAGTGTTAAAGGCAGTCTTCCACTCATCTCCTTTGCGTATACGGATCAAGTTGTATGCACCACGTAGGTCGAGTTTGGTGAAAATGGTGGCTCCCTGAAGATAAGTAAAAAGTTCAGGAATAAGGGGCAGAGGATAACTGTTCTTGACGGTAATCTGATTCAATCCACGATAATCAATACAGGGTCTTAATCCGCCATCCTTTTTTCCCACAAAAAAGAAACCAGCCCCTACAGGGGAAGAGGAGGGTCGAATAAATCCTCTAGCCAGATTGTCTTTTATATATTCTTCCAGAGCCATGTTTTCTGGTTTAGAAAGTGGATATGTCTTGCCTCGAGGATAGGCAGCCCCAGGAAGGAGGTCAATGGGACAATCAAAAGGGCGATGAGGAGGAAGACGTTCCGCTTCTTTTTTGGAGAAGACATCCACAAAGTCATGGTAATGCATAGGTAAGGATTCCGGAGTTTCAACTGTGAGAGCAATAGTGAGTGGTAACTTAGTAATCTTTTGAAGACATTTAGTCTGGCATGTAGATCCCCAGGAAGTGAGTTCACCGAAAGTCCAAGAAAAAATGGGATTGTGAATCTGGAGCCAGGGTAGTCCCAAGATAATGGGAAATTGCGGAGTGGGAATGACATCGAAACAAATTGTCTCAGAATGAAGTATTCCTACGGTGAGGATTAAGGGTTGAGTAGAAAACTGAATGTATCCAGAACCCAAAGGATCTCCACTGACCGTAGAGACTGAAATGGAATACTCCTTCTTTAGTAAGGGTATAGAATGAGTAGAAACAAATGTAGAGTCAATGAACACACCTCCAGCACCAGAATCAATTAGAGCTTGGGTATAGATCTTCTTATGTCCAATTAGAAGAGTTACTGGAACAAAGAGTTTCTTGTATAGGGAATGACCACTATTTTGGCTTAACTCAGTTCCCTGGACTAGAGTTAAGCCCTGGCTTTTACTGGCCTAGTAGGACAATCCCTTAACAAAATGTCCTTTAAGGCCACAGTACAGACATAAGCCAAGAGTCCGTCTTCTTAAGCGTTCAGTCTCAGTTAATTTTATACTTCCTACTTCCATGGGTTCAGCCTGATCAGTAGTAGGAGAGGCTGGAGTGACTGGATTAGAAAAACGAGGAGCTAAACGAAAAGGAGTTCGAGTGGAAGTCCTCTGTGTTCTATCCTTTTCTTGTTGGCGTTCACGAAACCTGGCGTCGAGACTGATACAGAGATTTATTAAGGCTTCTAAGGACTCTGGAAGTTCACGATACACCAATTCATCCTTGAGACACTCAGAAAGTCCTTTACGGAAAGCGGCTCTGAGTGCTCCCTGATTCCAAGTGGTTTCAGAAGCAAGGGTGCGGAACTCAATTGCATATTGAGAGACTGGTTGATTTCCTTGATGTAAATCCAGGAGAGTTGCTTCAGCAGCGGATGACCTTCCAGGTTTATCGAATACGTTTGAGAATGTAGATAGAAATGTATCAACATCCAACAGTATAGGATCATTCTTTTCTAGCAAAGGTGACACCCAAGCCAAGGCTTTTCCTTTCATTAAGGAAATAAGAAACGTGATTCTAGAAGAGGCAGTAGCAAAGAGAGTAGGGCTATTTCGGAAGTGAAGACGGCATTGATTCAAAAAGCCTCTACATTCTTCAGGATTCCCATCATATTTATCCGGAAGAGGAATCCTGGGACTTAGTTGTACCTGAGACTGATTGTTAGGAATCGGAGGAGGTAATGCCTCAATCGGATTTGGATTGGGATTAGGATTGGGAGGTGCGGTAGCAACCAAATTTTGTAATAGAGCAGTAATTTGATCAAGTTTAGTGTCCAGAGACTGCAAGTGAGTGGCATGAGAACCCAAGAGCTGTCCCTGGTGAGCCACGGCCATAGATAATTCAGTGGGGTCCATTTTTATGGCCCGTTTGTAATGTCAGCCGCTCAGGAATCAATCCGGGATGTAACCCAACTGCTAGCGTGAATTGAAAGCACACGCTAGCACACTGAGAAATATCCAGGACGTGACCCACTCAGGAAGCAAATTAGAAGATAACAAAAATGAATATTGTTCCAGAATGCAGGAAAGCCACAAAGGATAAAACGTCCCTTTAAGAAGTTCAAAGAACAAAAAGGAAATGCTCTTACTTGAAGCTTCTGAAAAAGGTCCTCTTTAGCAGGCTTGTAAAACAAAGGAAAAGTTCTCTTTTGCAGCTTGTAAAAGTATAATGTCCCTTTAAGCAGGTTTATAACAAACAGAAAGGCAAAGTTCTCTTTTGCAGCTTGTAAAAGTAAATGTCCCTTTTAAGCAGGTGTATAACAAACAGAAAGGCAAAATTCTCTTTTGCAGCTTGTAAAAGTAAATGTCCCTTTTAAGCAGGTGTATAACAAACAGAAAGGCAAAGTTCTCTTTTGCAGCTTGTAAAAGTAAATGTCCCTTTTAAGCAGGTGTATAACAAACAGAAAGGCAAAGTTCTCTTTTGCAGCTTGTAAAAGTAAATGTCCCTTTTAAGCAGGTGTATAACAAACAGAAAGGCAAAGTTCTCTTTTGCAGCTTGTAAAAGTAAATGTCCCTTTTAAGCAGGTGTTGTTTAACAAAGAATAGGTTTAAAGGTAAAGGCCAAAGCAAGGTCAGGCAGGCAGAAGTCGGCATCCAAATATCAGCAAAAGGTATTGGCAAAAGACAGGGTCAGGCAAGCAGAAGTCGGCATCAAAGTATCAGCAAAAGGGTAATAGCTACAGGCAAGGTCAGGCAGGCAGAAGTCAATGTCCAAATATCAGCAAGTAGGGATTAGGCAAGAGGCTTGGTCAGGCAGGCAGAAGTCGGTACACAGAAGAACAAAACTGATATGGTACTCACAATCCAGGGAAACAACAAACGGGCCCAGATTCAGATCTCCCGCCGAGATTTAAAGGGCAGAGCGTAACCGTCATCAGAGGGGTGTGAGAGAAAGCGTCATGTTGCTAAGCAACATGACGTCAGAGACACAGAGGAGTTCCGGGAGCCGCGGCGACACGGCGATGAACGGAAGCGCTCATGACAATCACTTCCCTACCTACAACTCCCCCTCCCTCTACCCCTCACACCAAACCTCACAGAAGCACTAAGTCATTAGATCTGCAACAGCTAACTAACTCTCTCAAACCTCTCCTCTCATCCATCACCTCCTTTTCCTGCCCTGACCAATCTATCTGCCACTATAACTCCACCCTTACATTGGTCATTCACAATCTGGCCCCTCCAACCATAGCACTGAAACCACACTATCATCCTCAGCCCTGGCATACTCCTCTGACACGGTACCTACTCAGATGTTCCCATACTGCTGAGCGACACTGGAGGAAATCTCAGAGTTCAGCTGACTTTCTTCACTACAAGTTCATCCTGAACTCCTACTACTCTGCCCTTAATCTCTGTAAGCAACAATACTTCTCTAATTTCATCTCTACTCTTTCCTCTAACCCAAAACGTCTATTCTCCATGTTGAATACTCTTCTCCGCTCACCCCCACCTCCTAATATAACCTCTCTCTCAGCTCAAGATTTTGACAGCCACTTCAAAAACAAAATTGACTCCATCAGAAGTGAAATCAGCTCTCAACATACAGGGAGTGCAGAATTATTAGGCAAGTTGTATTTTTGAGGATTAATTTTATTATTGAACAACAACCATGTTTTCAATGAACCCAAAAAACTCATTAATATCAAAGCTGAATAGTTTTGGAAGTAGTTTTTAGTTTTGTTTTTAGTTATAGCTATTTTAGGGGGATATATGTGTGTGCAAGTGACTATTACTGTGCATAATTATTAGGCAACTTAACAAAAAACAAATATATACCCATTTCAATTATTTATTTTTACCAGTGAAACCAATATAGCATCTCAACATTCACAAATATACATTTCTGACATTCAAAAACAAAACAAAAACAAATCAGTGACCAATATAGCCACCTTTCTTTGCAAGGACACTCAAAAGCCTGCCATCCATGGATACTGTCAGTATTTTGATCAGTTTCCATCAACATTGCGTGCAGCAGCAACCACAGCCTCCCAGACACTGTTCAGAGAGGTATACTGTTTTCCCTCCTTGTACATCTCACATTTGATGATGGACCACAGGTTCTCAATGGGGTTCAGATCAGGTGAACAAGGAGGCCATGTCATTAGATTTTCTTCTTTTATACCCTTTCTTGCCAGCCGCGCTGTGGAGTACTTGGACGCATGTGATGGAGCATTGTCCTGCATGAAAATCATGTTTTTCTTGAAGGATGCAGACTTCTTCCCGTACCACTGCTTGAAGAAGGTGTCTTCCAGAAACTGGCAGTAGGACTGGGAGTTGAGCTTGACTCCATCCTCAACCCGAAAAAGACCCCACAAGCTCATCTTTGATGATACCAGCCCAAACCAGTACTCCACCTCCACCTTGCTGGCGTCTGAGTCGGAATGGAGCTCTCTGCCCTTTACCAATCCAGCCACGGGCCCATCCATCTGGCCCATCAAGACTCACTCTCATTTCATCAGTCCATAAAACCTTAGAAAAATCAGTCTTGAGATATTTCTTGGCCCAGTCTTGATGTTTCAGCTTGTGTGTCTTGTTCAGTGGTGGTCGTCTTTCAGCCTTTCTTACCTTGGCCATGTCTCTGAGTATTGCACACCTTGTGCTTTTGGGCACTCCAGTGATGTTGCAGCTCTGAAATATGGCCAAACTGGTGGCAAGTGGCATCTTGGCAGCTGCACGCTTGACTTTTCTCAGTTCATGGGCAGTTATTTTGCGCCTTGGTTTTTCCACACGCTTCATGCGACCCTGTTGACTATTTTGAATGAAACGCTTGATTGTTCGATGATCACGCTTCAGAAGCTTTGCAATTTTAAGAGTGCTGCATCCCTCTGCAAGATATCTCACTATTTTTTACTTTTCTGAGCCTGTCAAGTCCTTCTTTTGACCCATTTTACCAAAGGAAAGGAAGTTGCCTAATAATTATGCACACCTGATATAGGGTGTTGATGTCATTAGACCACACCCCTTCTCATTACAGAGATGCACATCACCTAATATGCTTAATTGGTAGTAGGCTTTCGAGCCTATACAGCTTGGAGTAAGACAACATGCATAAAGAGGATGATGTGGTCAAAATACTCATTTGCCTAATAATTCTGCACTCCCTGTACTTCCAATCTCCCACCCCCTCAAAAGTTCATAATCATCCAAAAGCCAAATATCCAAAAATGCAGCTCTTTTGCCCCTGTTAATGAGGATGATGTTTCTACCCTTATACTGTCCTCCCTCCTCACTACCTGTCCCCTCGACCCCATCCCCTCACAGCTACTCCCCTCCCTCTCTGCTACCCTCACCCCCATACTCACACACATTTTCAACCTCTCCCTCAGCACTGGTATATTTCCCTCATCACTAAAACATGCACTGGTCCCACCTATCCTCAAATAACCTTCCCTCGATCCAACCTCCCCATCCAACTACCACCCTATTTCCCTACTCCCTCTTGCCTCAAAGCTCCTAGAAAAGCTTGTATACGCACGTCTATCCCATTTCCTTACACTAAACTCTCTTCTTGACCCACTGCAATCTGGATTTCGTCCCCATCACTCTACAGAGACAGCAATTTTCAAGGTTACCAACGACCTACTTACAGCAAAATCCAAAGGCCACTTCTCTCTGCTTATCCTCCTTGACCTGTCTGCAGCCTTTGACACGGTTGACCACCCTCTTCTGCTCCAAACCCTCCAATCCTTTGGCATCTGTGACACAGCTCTCTCGTCGTTCTCTTCCTATCTGACTAACCGTACATTTAGTGTAGCCTTCTCCGGAGCATCCTCTGCCCCGTTACCACTTTCTGTTGGGGTACCTAAAGGCTCTGTCCTCGGTCCCCTTCTCTTTTCAATCTACACGTCATCATTAGGTTCCTTAATAAACACCCATGGGTTTCAATATCATTTGTATGCTGATGACACCCAAATCTACCTCTCTGCACTAGACTTACCTCCTTCCTTACTAACCCGTGTCACTAACTGTCTTTCTCATATCTCATCTTGGATGTCCTCTCACTACCTTAAGCTAAATCTCTACAAAACTGAACTCCTTATTTTTCCCCCTTCTTCCAATGTCCCCACCCCCAAATTTTCTATAACTGTTGATAATTCCATCATTACTCCTACCCCGCATGCCCGATGTCTTGGGGTCACTCTTGACTCAGATCTTTCCTTCACTCCTCACATTCAGTCCTTGGCTAAAGCCTGCCGCTTCCACCTTAAAAACATCTATAAAATTAGACATTTCCTTACACAAGATACAACTAAGATTTTAATCCACTCTCTCATCCTTTCCCGCCTCGACTACTGCAACTCCTTCCTCTCTGGTCTACCTAGCTGCCGCATAGCTCTTTTATAATCCATTATGAATGCCTCTGCCAGGCTCATCTTCCTTACTCGTCGATCTTCATCTGCTGTGCCTCTCTGCCAATACCTCCACTGGCTTCCTATTGCCTCTAGGATTAAACACAAAATCCTCACTCTGACATACAAAGCTCTCAACTGCACTGCTCCCCCCTACATTTCAGAACTTGTCTCCAGATACTCTCCCTCCCGTCCCCTTCAATAAGCTCAGGATCTCCTCCTCTCCTTCTCTCTTGTTACTTCCTCACATTCCCATTTACAGGACTTCTCCAGACTGGCCCCCATCTTGTGGAACTCCCTGCCTCTCTCCCTGCAAAAGCTATCCTGTATACCGACTATGTTCACAGCGATGCAGAATCTGTTGGCGCTCTACAAATACCTGATAATAATAATATCAATACAATGTGAGACATGGAATGCAACCGTGTTGGAAGTTGTATATATGCTTAACCAAAAGTATAGTTATATTCATTCTTTGTTTTAGCTGTTTTAGGACATTGTATGTATATACAAACATTTCTGTAAACTGGCCATTCCATACAGACAACTATTCTCTTTTTTCAGAGCATTTGATGTTTACTCTTTTTCACAATGATCAAGTTCAGGAGGACTCGAGGAGGTGCAAGTGCTGGTGCTGGGAGTGACCTAACTCAGAAAGCAGAGGTTAAGTTATTAACTGTCAATAGGTCAAGGCATGGGTCAGGTGACAAAGTCAGGAAACACTCAGAGATCAAACCTGTATAGCAACCTGAAGTGCAACGCTACAGGACATGAACCTAACAGTTATGCAAGAGGGCCATATGACACTATCTAAACCAAAAAAGAGTTGCAGAGTCAGCTGAGGATCAAAATGTATCCATGCCTTAATGAGTATAAAGTAACAACCCATGCACGTGCACAGAGGCAAGTACCATCAAGAAAACAGCACAGAAAGGGCTCTGCAATAAATTAACATATGAAAAGCCTGACTATCAGTGCTAAATGTGAAAGAATCTACATCTATCTTTATTCTTACAAGATAAAATTTGATTTAGATTAAATTATTTTACTGTTCCTATACTAAACTAGTACTTTACTATTAGAAAAAAGGTAATCAGCTGCACTAGCGGTTTTGATATATAAAAGTCCATAATTTATTATTGCAGTTTAAAAACAAGGTACAAGCAGGCTAAGCAGGCAGAACATCCTAACATGTTTCGTGCCAAACACGGCACTTAATCATAGGACAGGTGTTCATGGTATGGCTTCTTCCTTTTAAAGGAGCCATACCCAATAGTATGCTATGTACAATTTAAAAAGACAGTACATAAAAACCCATGCACTAAAGGAGAGAGTAAGGGAGACACATGGAAAAGAGAAAGAAAGAGAAGGATAACTGTAAATGTTAAAGCACATCAAATAGAGCATAATCAAAAGTTTAAGTTTAAACAGCCTGAAAATCGCTCAGATATATTAGTGCATTAGTACAAAAATAGATTAAATTAAAGTTAATTAAACAGTAAATTATACCTGAGACAAAAAACAACTGTTAATTAACCTTAGACAAAAAACTTCCTTAAAACAAAATAAGATAATATAAATACATAATTAGATTTACTGTAGCATATAGATTGAATTTGCTGCTTTAAAAGTATATATATATCAAAAAAGTCATGATCACATTCCAAAAATAATAATAAATAATCAATAAATATAGAAAGCCCACTGTAGTGCATTTCAAATTGGGATACAAAACTATGCATAAGTAACTCTTTTGCAATATTTAAAATATTAAATATACCAAAACTATTCATTAAGAGTAAATATTATGCATTCCCAACATGAAATACTGTGCTTTAAAGTAAATAAGGTATAAGTAACAAAATCAGAATAAAGGAAGCCACTTATTCAAAGTAGTACGACATATCCCACTCCCTATTTAAACCTAAGGGAGTTACAGTTTTGAGTTTATGAATCCAGTATAATTCACGTTTCTGTAATAATTTACATTTATTCCCTCCTCTGATTGGGGCTTCTACCTTATCTATTACTGTAACAGTGATCAGGGCCTCATGAGTAAAATGTATCTGATTGAAGTGTCTCGCCACGGCAGAGTCCTTATTGTAATTCTTGGTATCATTGATGTGCTCCCTAACCCTAGATCTGAGTTCCCTCGTCGTTTGTCCGACGTATTGAAGGGAACACACACTGCATTCAAGAAGGTAAACAATAAATTCAGTTCTGCAGTTGGCATAAAAGTTGACCACAAAATTTTCCTTAGTTACAAAGCTTGAAAATCTATTACTCTGTCTAATAACACCACAAGTGATGCAAGACCTTGCTCCACACTTGAAAGTGCCTTTTTTCCTGAGCCAATTGGCGGATTGTTTTTTATTGCTAGTAATCATACTAGGAGCCAATTTGGTTGCTAGGGTAGGAGGTTTTTTGGAGACAAATTTACATGATTCAGAGATATTACACAGAAGTTCATCTCCATTCAAAATATGGAGATTATTTTTCAAAATTTTACAAATGTCATAGAACTGTTTGGAATATTCTGTGGAGAAAACCACAGAGTCTCGATTAAATTTGCTCCTCTCCTTTTTATGACCAATAACATCTGATTGTTTTTTATCTCTGACACTATCAAATGATTTCTGTAGCTCTCTATCTGAATAGCCCCTCATATTAAGCCTGTTAGTAAGATCCGCTGACTGAGTATGAAAATTACTGTCAGAGTTAGTATTCCTCCTCATACGAATATATTGAGCTCTCGGAATAGAGCGAATGAGATGGGGAGGATGACATGACTTAGCATGGAGTATAGTATTCCCTGCTGTGGGCTTGCGAAAAGTATCAGTTAGTATGGAACCAGTCTCTGTATCACCGGTTAATATTAAATCCAAAAAGCATGCTTTGTATGAATCTATTTGTCCTGTAAACCTAAGATTCAGCTCATTGATAGTTTAAAAAGTTATTAAAGTCTAGTGGGTCTTGTACTATGAAGATCAAGTCATCAATAAATTTCATGTATTTAATAATTGAATCTGCAAAAGGAGGTGTATAGGTACATATCTTCCCACCATGCAACAAATAAATTGGCAAACGAGGGGGCAAACTTGGCCCCCATCGCTGTGCCACATACCTGTAAAAAATAAGAGCCATCAAACATAAAGAAATTATGTTTGAGTAGAAACTCCACAATTTCGCAGAAAAAAATAATAAATTCAACAGAATATTGTGTCCTGGAACTTAAGGCATATTGTAATGCCCTAATCCCCAAAGCATGTGGGATACTTGAATACAAGGCTGTAGCATCAACAACTACCCATCTGAAGCCTTTACACCACCTGGTATTTTCAAGATAGCTAATTAGGTGTGTTGAATCCCTCAATTAGCTATTAAGATCCTGAACGAGGGGCTGCAAAATTGAGTCCACCCATTCAGACAGTGGCTCAAACATTGAGCCAATCCCCGAGATGATGGGTCTCCCTGGGGGACATTGAATATCTTTATGGGTTTTAGGCACATGATGAAATATAGGTGTAATTGGATGTGTGGGAATCAATGACTCTGCTTGTTCTTCTGAAAAGATGTTTAATGCAATGCCTTGTTCAATTAAATGGCGTAACTTAGATTTAAATATAGTAGTGGGGTTACTCTCTAGCCTTCTGTACGTATTGCCATCGGCCAGTTGGCGTTTTGCTTCCTCAATGTAGTAGTCCTTATCGAGGACCACTACATTGCATCCCTTATCTGACGCCCTGATAACGATATTATCATTCGATTGTAGTTTTTGAAGGGCTATTTTTTCACCTTTGGTAAGATTGGAATGTACTATACTTTGTCTAGCAGTGGTCTCTAGTTCTAATATTTCTTTCTGTACCTTTTTCTGAAAGAGATTGATTGCATGACCCCAGGCAAAAGTAGGATAGAATTCAGATGGCTTCCTACTTGGCAATGGAATTTCACAATCCTTTGGACCAAACATGTCCTCATTTTGTTTCAATTGATTCAGTGTTATAAAATCGCCAAATCTGAAGTCAGCAACTCCATCAGTCTCAGTAACAATGTTAACAGATGTGTCAGTAATGCTACCTTCAATATCAGTATTGTCAATGACATTATCCACACTTTTATCATGTAGCTTAAAAAATCTTTTCAAAGTGATTTTTCTGACAAATTTATTAACATCTATCATTGTTTTAAATGCAGAAAAAGTATTGGTAGGGGCAAAGCCCAGTCCTTTACTAAGAAGTGACAATTCTTCGTCTGTAAGTTCAGTTTTAGACAAATTTAAAACTGAGAGTCTTTCTGATTCTGTTTCTGTTTCCTTGTGGATTTTCTTGTTTCTTCTGCCGCCCCTCCTGATGCGTTTCCTAAAGGGACTGCAGGCCCTGTTGTATCCTTAGAACGAACCACTGGATTCACATCTTCATCTGTGTCACTGTCACTTAATACCTGTAACGACAGAAGGGAGCAGGAGGAATGGCAGACAGAGGAAGAAAAGGAAGAAACAGAAGAAGAAGATGTTTTTGTGGCCACTGCTGGTAACGAAGCTCCACTACTATCAGATGCATAAGAATCTTGATCTGATGTTTCTGGTGATGAAAAGGCAACCTTCCGATTATGCTTATGTTTTAGAATAGGCTTCAAGGTCTTCTCTTTATCCTCATCTGCTGAGGACTTATTTCCTCCTTTGTTGCGGTGTGCCCCTCGCCTTGGTTTGTTGTGGAACCTGGACCAGTTATAAACTCTGTTATTCTGATAGTCCTCTAGGTCCCTGTTGAATTTCTTGCCTTTTCTTTCAGCCAAAATTGCATCTGTCTTCTCAATCTTAAATTTGAAATTATTCTTGAAGTCTCCATATTTCGGATCAGATTTTTTCAGTTTTAACTCCACTTTTAGACTGTCAATTTTAGTTTTTACTTTCTCACGCTTGCTTGCTTTACTCCTTATTATGATATCCATTAAAGTCATAGAGAAATCTGCTAGGGCTTCATTCCACTCATTTTGAAGATCCTGATTCTCTAAATCAAAGGAGGGGTACTTCTTAATTCTTAGACCCCTTGGGATTCTTTTGGCTTTAATATAGTGGTCAAATGAGGCCACATCCCACATCAATCTGAGGTCTGTAAGTAATGACCTTTCTAGTTGTACAAATTGTCCTTTGAGGTCACTATTAGTCCCATTTTGCTGATTTGAGATGTTAAATATAGTGTTAAAATAGCTCTGACGATGTTCCATATCAAAAAAGGATTTATGCAAGCTTGCTCCCTCTTTATCCATGTTTATAGCTGGTATAATATTTTCACATTGGATAGTGTATAGGAATATTTTAAAAACAAACTATTGTTCTGCTTAAGCCTGGTACCTGGGTTGACCGCTAAATACCCCTTACAATATATTTGGCTGCACACCTGTAAATCCCTGAATTCAAAAGAATGTGACTAAATAATATTCCATTCATTACTACAATGATTGCAACAATGCACTGAAAAACCTCCAAGTGAGGTGCACAGGTAATAGTCCCTTCATAGAGATCAATACATAATAAGACAGAGACAACTGAAAAAATCTGTTGCTAGTTTTTTTTTGGTCAAAGGCAGCGTGAATGAAGCCGCTGTTAATCACAAATGTATGACTCTGTTACATATATGGACACAGATTACTTGGCGTGCGGTAAAACAGAGTAGGAAATGTAAGTCACTTACTGAAAATATCCGTTAAGGCTGGCTGAGCTGTGCAGAAAGAAACTCCTTGACAACATCCATAGAGAACTGCCGCTCCAGTCCGACGCTGGCTGTAGACGCCACCGGAAGTCACAGGGGGAAGGCAATAGGTGTGGAGCCACAGGGGGTGCAAGCCGAAAATGCGGCCGGTTCCGCCGCAGAAACAGCAATAGAAAAAAGGTAATCAGCTGCACTAGCGGTTTTGATATATAAAAGTCCAAAATTTATTATTGCAGTTTAAAAACAAGGTACAAGCAGGCTAAGCAGGCAGAACATCCTAACATGTTTTGTGCCAAACACGGCACTTAATCATAGGACAGGTGTTCATGGTATGGCTTCTTCCTTTTAAAGGAGCCATACCCAATAGTATGCTATGTACAATTTAAAAAGACAGTACATAAAAACCCATGCACTAAAGGAGAGAGTAAGGGAGACACATGGAAAAGAGAAAGAAAGAGAAGGATAACTGTAAATTTTAAAGCACATCAAATAGAGCATAATCAAAAGTTTAAGTTTAAGTTTAAACAGCCTGAAAATCGCTCAGATATATTAGTGCATTAGTACAAAAATAGATTAAATTAAAGTTAATTATACAGTAAATTATACCTGAGACAAAAAACAACTGTTAATTAAACTTAGACAAAAAACTTTCTTAAAACAAAATAAGATAATATAAATACATAATTAGATTTACTGTAGCATATAGATTGAATTTGCTGCTTTAAAAGTATATATATATCAAAAAAGTCATGATCACATTCCAAAAATAATAATAAATAACCAATAAATATAGAAAGCCCACTGAAGTGCATTTCAAATTGGGATACAAAACTATGCATAAGTAACTCTTTTGCAATATTTAAAATATTAAATATACCTTATCTATTACTGTAACAGTGATCAGGGCCTCATGAGTAAAATGTATCTGATTGAAGTGTCTTTCAAGCTTTGTAACTAAGGAAAATTTTGTGGTCAACTTTTATGCCAACTGCAGAACTGAATTTATTGTTTACCTACTTGAATGCAGTGTGTGTTCCCTTCAATACGTCGGACAAACGACGAGGGAACTCAGATCTAGGGTTAGGGAGCACATCAATGATACCAAGAATTACAATAAGGACTCTGCCGTGGCGAGACACTTCAATCAGATACATTTTACTCATGAGGCCCTGATCACTGTTACAGTAATAGATAAGGTAGAAGCCCCAATCAGAGGAGGGAATAAATGTAAATTATTACAGAAACGTGAATTATACTGGATTCATAAACTCAAAACTGTAACTCCCTTAGGTTTAAATAGGGAGTGGGATATGTCGTACTACTTTGAATAAGTGGCTTCCTTTATTCTGATTTTGTTACTTATACCTTATTTACTTTAAAGCACAGTATTTCATGTTGGGAATGCATAATATTTACTCTTAATGAATAGTTTTGGTATATTTAATATTTTAAATATTGCAAAAGAGTTACTTATGCATAGTTTTGTATCCCAATTTGAAATGCACTTCAGTGGGCTTTCTATATTTATTGATTATTTATTATTATTTTTGGAATGTGATCATGACTTTTTTGATATATATATACTTTTAAAGCAGCAAATTCAATCTATATGCTACAGTAAATCTAATTATGTATTTATATTATCTTATTTTGTTTTAAGGAAGTTTTTTCTCTAAGTTTAATTAACAGTTCTTTTTTGTCTCAGGTATAATTTACTGTTTAATTAACTTTAATTTAATCTATTTTTGTACTAATGCACTAATATATCTGAGCGATTTTCAGGCTGTTTAAACTTAAACTTAAACTTTTGATTATGCTCTATTTGATGTGCTTTAAAATTTACAGTTATCCTTCTCTTTCTTTCTCTTTTCCATGTGTCTCCCTTACTCTCTCCTTTAGTGCATAGGTTTTTATGTACTGTCTTTTTAAATTGTACATAGCATACTATTGGGTATGGCTCCTTTAAAAGGAAGAAGCCATACCATGAACACCTGTCCTATGATTAAGTGCCGTGTTTGGCACAAAACATGTTAGGATGTTCTGCCTGCTTAGCCTGCTTGTACCTTGTTTTTAAACTGCAATAATAAATTATGGACTTTTATATATCAAAACCGCTAGTGCAGCTGATTACCTTTTTTTCTATTGCTGTTTCTGCGGCGGAACCGGCCGCATTTTCGGCTTGCACCCCCTGTGGCTCCACACCTATTGCCTTCCCCCTGTGACTTCCGGTGGCGTCTACAGCCAGCGTCGGACTGGAGCGGCAGTTCTCTATGAGTACTTTACTATTCACTTCTCAATAAAGCTTGTTTTCATATTTCTACAAAATTGGCACTCTTTGTTTTTTGAGGTTTGCAGATTCCTACTATTTTAGTTTCATTCTTCTGAGAAAAGGGACTTGGGACATGTGCAGACAAGCTACAGAGCAATTAATATCTGCTGATTCTTATGGACAAGAGAGGAATGGAGGCCAGACTGAAGATGTGAGCAGGTGTGGCTGAGATGAGCCTGCCAGAACAACCCAATTAGAGTTTGAACATTCCATTCTATTGGAAGGATAATGTATGTCAGCAAAAGTTAAATTCCACAAGCCAATACCAATACCTGCATTATTATTACAACAGCTTAGATGTATATGGTTTTATAGCTAATATGTTTATCCTAAGTGTTGTTAGATTTCACTTTGTTGCATATACTGTCATTTGCTCAAGTACGTCACAAGGGGAGTGTCTCTGTGATTGTTGTTCATTCTGCTTAGCACTTTATTAATAAAGTTGGGAAAACAACACAAACCTCAATCACAGTCAATTTTAAAAGGACAGTCTAGTCAATCTTAAACTCTTTGATTCAAATAGGACATGCAATTTGAAACAACTTTCCCATTTATTTTTAGATTCAAATATGCATTGTTCTCTTGGTATTTTTTGTTGAAAGCTAAACCTAAGTAGGCTCATATGCTAATGTCTAAGCCCTTGAAGGCAGCTTCTTGTCTCAGTGCATTTTGACATTTTTTTACAGCTAGACAGCGCTAGTTCATGTGTGCCAAATAGATGACATTGGGGCCTATCTATCAAGCTCCAAAAGGAGCTTGACAGCCCGTGTTTCTGGCGAGTCTGAAGACTCGCCAGAAACAGCAGTTATGAAGCAGAAGTCACATAGACCGCTGCTCCATAACCTGTCCGTCTGCTCTGTGCAGGCGGACAGACATCGCCGGAAATCAACCCGTTCGAGTGCGATGGGGTTGATTGACACCCCCTGCTGGCGGCCCATTTGCCGAGAGTCTGCAGGGGGCGGCGTTGCACCAGCAGCTCTTGTGAGCTGCTGGTGCAATGCTGAATACGGAGAGCGTATTGCTCTCCGTTTTCAGCGAGGTCTGGCAAACCTGATCCGCACTGTCGGATTAGGTACTCCAGACCTTGTTAAATAGAGGCCATTGTGTTCACTCCCGTGGAGTTACTTATGAGTCAGCACTGATTGGCTAAAATGCAAATCTGTCAAAAGAACTGAAATAAAGGTGCAGTCTGCAAAGGCTTAGATACAAGGTAATAACAGAGGTAAAAAGTATATTAATATAACCATGTTGGTTATGCAAAACTGGGGAAGGGAAATAAAGGGATTATCTATCTTTTTAATCAATAACAATTCTGGGGTAGACTGTCCCTTAAAACATCTAAAAAATCTTAAAACATGTCAGAGCCAGAAAGTGTGTTTCCCCTAATATTTTCTTTTATAAATAGGATTAAATGGTGTTTTGTGAAGCATTATTTATGAAGAAAATGTATTTAAAATAGAATGAGCTTCAGATACAATTGTAAGTAACGTTAAAAATAGATTATTTTAAGCACTGATATTTCAGGGTGCCTGTATGTTGGACATTAGACATTAATGGGTTAAATAACAAAATTTATCATTAAATACAATAGGAATTTTTGTAGATAAATCATATGATAAGCTTTTTCCAAAAGATTGTGATCGACCCCTCGATTAACAGAAAATAAATGGTAGACATGTGCACATTCAAAAAATGTTTTGGAAAATCGTTTGTCATGAAAAAAAATGTTTTGTTTCATTCATGTTTTGCTCAATGGGTTGTTTGGTTTGGCCACATTTTGACAATTATTCTTGCGCTAACATAAATTCATTAACCCCTTATTTCAAATGGTTAACTTCTTCAAAGCAGCAGAGGAGCAGGGACACAGCAGCTTAAACTTAAAGTTAATGTAGTATCTAGTGCTAATGCTACAAACAAAAAAAAATAAAATTGTTGCATTTCAAAACATGCAGATTAGCTGTACAAAATATGTTGATGGCATCTCTCACAAAGTTTATAGCAATCAGTATTTTCAACGGCAACAGTCCTACCGCACTGTTCCAAAATGTGTGGATATTATTTACTCTATACAGAGTAATAATAACTACCATGCATTCCCAAATATTAATAAGACAGCCATTTTAAACATTTAATTTAGCTAAGCAACTAAAAGATTAATATGAGTTTACCATTGACAAGCAAAGTCTTAAGTTTCACAAAATGTTCTGCACACAAATGTAGTTCTCAAAACTGAAACGCACAAAAGACATTTCAGATGGCAAAAACTCTTCTGGTGAAAGTTATCACTGTGGCTACAAGTAATAGTGACATGTGGCCACAAGTAATAGCAACAGTATTCTATGCCTGTAACTAAGCTGATCACTAGGCTGCTTTTTCCGCTCTACTTGTGATGCGTGTAGAAACAAGGGTAAAATCTCTTCTCTGTGGTTTGTGCTAGCAACAATGGGGTGTAAAAGCACTGTTCTGTGTGTGTCACTGGGGAAAGGTTAGATTGGTGTGTGTGTGTATGTAACTGTCAGTTAAAGAGGTAAACCTATTGGTGTTACTGGCCACAAAGAGGACAAGATCACTGATCAGCTGTAAATAAATACAGGGAGTTCAGAATTATTAGGCAAATGAGTATTTTGACCACATCATCCTCTTTATGCATGTTGTCTTACTCCAAGCTGTATAGGCTCGAAAGCCTACTACCAATTAAGCATATTAGGTGATGTGCATCTCTGTAATGAGAAGGGGTGTGGTCTAATGACATCAACACCCTATATCAGGTGTGCATAATTATTAGGCAACTTCCTTTCCTTTGGCAAAATGGGTCAAAAGAAGGGCTTGACAGGCTCAGAAAAGTCAAAAATATTGAGATATCTTGCAGAGGGATGCAGCACTCTTAAAATTGCAAAGCTTCTGAAGCGTGATCATCGAACAATCAAGCGTTTCATTCAAAATAGTCAACAGGGTCGCAAGAAGCGTGTGGAAAAACCAAGGCGCAAAATAACTGCCCATGAACTGAGAAAAGTAAAGCGTGCAGCTGCCAAGATGCCACTTGCCACCAGTCTGGCCATATTTCAGAGCTGCAACATCACTGGAGTGCCCAAAAGCACAAGGTGTGCAATACTCAGAGACATGGCCAAGGTAAGAAAGGCTGAAAGACGACCACCACTGAACAAGACACACAAGCTGAAACGTCAAGACTGGGCCAAGAAATATCTCAAGACTGATTTTTCTAAGGTTTTATGGACTGATGAAATGAGAGTGAGTCTTGATGGGCCAGATGGTTGGGCCCGTGGCTGGATTGGTAAAGGGCAGAGAGCTCCAGTCCGACTCAGACGCCAGCAAGGTGGAGGTGGAGTACTGGTTTGGGCTGGTATCATCAAAGAGGAGCTTGTGGGGCCTTTTCGGGTTGAGAATGGAGTCAAGCTCAACTCCCAGTTCTACTGCCAGTTTCTGGAAGACACCTTCTTCAAGCAGTGGTACAGGAAGAAGTCTGCATCCTTCAAGAAAAACATGATTTTCATGCAGGACAATGCTCCATCACACGCGTCCAAGTACTCCACAGCGTGGTTGGCAAGAAAGGGTATAAAAGAAGAAAATCTAATGACATGGCCTCCTTGTTCACCTGATCTGAACCCCATTGAGAACCTGTGGTCCATCATCAAATGTGAGATTTACAAGGAGGGAAAACAGTACACCTCTCTGAACAGTGTCTGGGAGGCTGTGGTTGCTGCTGCACGCAATGTTGATGGTGAACAGATCAAAACACTGACAGAATCCATGGATGGCAGGCTTTTGAGTGTCCTTGCAAAGAAAGGTGGCTATATTGGTCACTGATTTGTTTTTGTTTTGTTTTTGAATGTCAGAAATGTATATTTGTGAATGTTGAGATGTTATATTGGTTTCACTGGTAAAAATAAATAATTGAAATGGGTATATATTTGTTTTTTGTTAAGTTGCCTAATAATTATGCACAGTAATAGTCACCTGCACACACAGATATCCCCCTAAAATAGCTATAAACTAAAAACTACTTCCAAAACTATTCAGCTTTGATATTAATGAGTTTTTTGGGTTCATTGAGAACATGGTTGTTGTTCAATAATAAAATTAATCCTCAAAAATACAACTTGCCTAATAATTCTGCACTCCCTGTATATATGTATGGTTCATATTTGGAGCCTAAGGTAGAGAGTTGGGATGGAGTCATTGTGTGACCCCCATCTCCCACTATGGACCAGTAAGCTTCAGGCCACCCAGCATTTTTGTGGAAAACAGCTGTCAAAATTGAGCACTCCCACACTTTAGCAATCACTAGAGCTGCAGCTATACTCCTCAAGACACTGTGGTCAAGTTAGAAACACAAATGGGTACATACTGTTTAGTGTGGAAATTGTGCAAAATAATTAATTTTCAAAACACCCCAGGGGTAATTAAAGCTTGGTTAAAAGAAACCGCACATAACCTTTTTTAAATGGAAATGGAATCTACACTAAAACATCTCTTTTTTTCTTAGCTGGTTATAGTTTGTATATTTTACTTGGTGGCAGTGGTTATTCTAGACCTCATAATTTGGGCCATCTTTTAATGGTTGGTGAAAAGAAATCTATCAAGGGTAGTGTTGGTGGGGCTCTCCTTTTTCTATCAGGTAGCTTAGGGTGTTTGCCAGGACCACCTAATATCACCATGATTAGGAGTGAAGCTATAATTTTGCATCAACATTTAATAATGATCCCAAGGGGTACATTTATCAAGCAGTGGATGCTACTTATTCCGTGCGAGCCTTCCTGCTTGCCGAAAACAGGATTTTAGAAGCAGCGGTCTTAAGACCAAGGGTGCTAGACAGGAAGAAGGTGAAGAAAGAGCATTCATTAATGTTTTTAGGAAGTGACAAAAGAAGAAATTCAAGGACATCCAGCTTTCCAGTCATTTGATTTACTGTATGTCCTCCACAATAAAGAGCAGAGCTAGGAAGGCAGCATCAAGTTAAATGTGGACTTTTAAATAACCTTGTCATGTTGGATTTTGTTCTAAGAAAACATTATTTCAAATCTATAAAATTCACTTTTTAATAAACATATTATTTAATGTAGCTGTGTTTTTTTAACTGGTATATTTCATATAAATAATATCAAATACATTTTGAAATATTTTTGAACAGTAGATTCAACAGCTGTCTTTGTTCATTTGTTCCTGATCAATTATGTATTTTGTATGTACTATTAATTTGGACATTTACAGGGAGTGCAGAATTATTAGGCAAGTTGTATTTTTGAGGATTAATTTTATTATTGAACAACAACCATGTTCTCAATGAACCCAAAAAACTCATTAATATCAAAGCTGAATAGTTTTGGAAGTAGTTTTTAGTTATAGCTATTTTAGGGGGATATCTGTGTGTGCAGGTGACTATTACTGTGCATAATTATTAGGCAACTTAACAAAAAATAAATATATACCCATTTCAATTATTTATTTTTACCAGTGAAACCAATATAACATCTAAACATTCACAAATATACAAATATACATTCAAAAACAAAACAAAAACAAATCAGTGACCAATATAGCCACCTTTCTTTGCAAGGACACTCAAAAGCCTGCCATCCATGGATTCTGTCAGTGTTTTGATCTGTTCACCATCAACATTGCGTGCAGCAGCAACCACAGCCTCCCAGACACTGTTCAGAGAGGTGTACTGTTTTCCCTCCTTGTAAATCTCACATTTGATGATGGACCACAGGTTCTCAATGGGGTTCAGATCAGGTGAACAAGGAGGCCATGTCATTAGATTTTCTTCTTTTATACCCTTTCTTGCCAGCTACGCTGTGGAGTACTTGGACGCGTGTGATGGAGCATTGTCCTGCATGAAAATCATGTTTTTCTTGAAGGATGCAGACTTCTTCCTGTACCACTGCTTGAAGAAGGTGTCTTCCAGAAACTGGCAGTAGGACTGGGAGTTGAGCTTGACTCCATCCTCAACCCGAAAAGGCCCCACAAGCTCATCTTTGATGATACCAGCCCAAACCAATACTCCACCTCCACCTTGCTGGCATCTGAGTCGGACTGGAGCTCTCTGCCCTTTACCAATCCAGCCACGGGCCCATCCATCTGGCCCATCAAGACTCACTCTCATTTCATCAGTCCATAAAACCTTAGAAAAATCAGTCTTGAGATATTTCTTGGCCCAGTCTTGACGTTTCAGCTTGTGTGTCTTGTTCAGTGGTGGTCGTCTTTCAGCCTTTCTTACCTTGGCCATGTCTCTGAGTATTGCACACCTTGTGCTTTTGGGCACTCCAGTGATGTTGCAGCTCTGAAATATGGCCAAACTGGTGGCAAGTGGCATCTTGGCAGCTGCACGCTTGACTTTTCTCAGTTCATGGGCAGTTATTTTGCACCTTGGTTTTTCCACACGCTTCTTGCGACCCTTTTGACTATTTTGAATGAAACGCTTGATTTTTCGAGGATCACGCTTCAGAAGCTTTGCAATTTCAAGATTGCCGCATCCCTCTGCAAGATATCTCACTATTTTTGACTTTTCTGAGCCTGTCAAGTCCTTCTTTTGACCCATTTTGCCAAAGGAAAGGAAGTTGCCTAATAATTATGCACACCTGATATAAGGTGTTGATGTCATTAGACCACACCCCTTCTCATTACAGAGATGCACATCACCTAATATGCTTAATTGGTAGTAGGCTTTCGAGCCTATACAGCTTGGAGTAAGACAACGTGCATAAAGAGGATGATGTGGTCAAAATACTCATTTGCCTAATAATTCTGCACTCCCTGTACTTCCAATCTCCCACCCCCTCAAAATTTCATAATCATCCAAAAGCCAAATATCCAAAAATGCAGCTCTTTTGCCCCTGTTAATGAGGATGATGTTTCTACCCTTATACTGTCCTCCCACCTCACTACCTGTCCCCTCGACCCCATCCCCTCACAGCTACTCCCCTCCCTCTCTGCTACCCTCACCCCCATACACACACATATTTTCAACCTCTCCCTCAGCACTGGTATATTTCCCTCATCTCTAAAACATGTACTGGTCCCACCTATCCTCAAATAACCTTCCCTCGATCCAACCTCCCCATCCAACTACCACCCTCTTGCCTCAAAGCTCCTAGAAAAGCTAGTATATGCACGTCTATCCCATTTCCTTACACTAAACTCTCTTCTTGACCCACTGCAATCTGGATTTCATCCCCTTCACTCTACAGAGACAGCAATTGTCAAGGTTACCAACTACCTACTTACAGCAAAATCCAAAGGCCACTTATATGGTTGTCATAACTGTACCAGCACATTTGTAATCTATTTAATAACCTGTGAAGCTTGCCATCTGCAATACATTGGTCTCACCACTAGGGACGTGTCCTCTAGAATAAGGGAACATTTCTCTACCATTCACATAGGTAAATCTACATCACGTATTGTACAACATTTTGTTTCCAAACACAATAGCGATCTGAGTACGTTCAAGTGGTGTGTAATTGAGAAAGTTTCCTTACAAAAATCTGGCACAAACAGACTTAAGCTACTTAATAAACGTGAGATGTTTTGGGTTTTTAAACTCAATACCCAATATCCCAGTGGTCTTAACTCAGACTACGATCTGATCAACTACTGGGAATAATCTCCATGATGTTCTTATATTCATTTCCACCTCTGTTTTTATATATCTATACATTTGTAAATATATCAACTTTATCCATGCATGTATTTATATCATTTATATATACAGTGCTTATATAGTTGTATATTAATTTATTCACGGTATTATGCATTAACCTGTAGCTCCTTTTATCGGTTTTTACATTGGTTATCTATTGTATCTATTCTATCAAATATTTAAAAGTTTAAGTAACTTAATTATAACCATGTTACCAATATTGTTGCCATTTGATTACTATATTGTTATAAAATGTATGTTTCTTTAAACAAAGAGAGGGGTGTATCTGTATTAGCCAATCAGATTATCTTAATCCTTTTAAAATGGGAGTTCAGATTTGTAACTATTAGGCTATGACTACGGCCCTTCTTGGCCGAAACGCGTAAGCCTGTTGCTTACCCCTCTCGTATCATCTGTTTCCCCCCCTGGGCTCTATTGTTTCCTGTTTTTATGGATTCTTCAAATAAAAGTTAATTTTTATACATTTCATCCTTGGCGACTTTTTGAATTTCTGCCTGCTTACCCACCACTGTCTAAGGATTCCTCTACAGGGCTGCATTGGATTGCGGGCCTACTCCTCCTCCCTCACTGATGACGTACCTCTGCTGCGTATGGTAGCGTAACAAGCCCTTGACCGTTTGATAGCGGTGTATGCAGGTGTGATCGTTTGGGCGTCCTCTGTTCTTTTGGATGTGAACCGGTTCAACAGAGTTGCAGGCGCTTACGGGGTAAGAGGTGACAGTTAAATCCTCCAGTGTTTGTTGCGACGCCGCTCGACTCACCTTTACCTTACTTTGCTTGCTTGCTGGCTTGTTTATATGAGGATGGCGTTTCAGTCTCTGGGAGTTGTGTGTGAGTAAGTACTGCTTAGACTTTGTAATTCAGGCTCCTGGTAGCCTGTTTTCACGCTTTCCGCTACTTTGCTTTTGCTACTTAACTCTTTTGATACTGTCAAAATACTCATTTGCCTAATAATTCTGCACTCCCTGTAGATACAATACATTATTTGTGTTTTACTGTGGAAATTGATACTGTATGCATACCCACCACACTAAATATTTTGTGCGTCACATTACAAAACATTGATGGCTCATTGATTCGTGTGTAATGATTTTAGTCTTAAGGTGTTTTATGTAATTCAATATTTATATGGACTACAATGCATTTGACTACTCAGCTCATAGGTATTTGGGTGCGTACCAATTTCATGATAATTTTGGTTCAAACATTGTCATAAGAACTAAGTGAATGCAATAGAATTTTCCTCAACTTATAAACACTGATATCTCAAAATGATATTAGAACTTCCCTGAGCCTGAATAGTTTATTAGCATTATGGATGGCTAAATTAATTTGGATGAATATATCACAAGTGAGTAACGGGTCAAACTACATTAACTGTAACTAATTAGCATTACCGGTACACTGCATAAAAAATGAATGATAAGAGCGGGAGGGGGAAGGAAGGTGAATAGAGGTGGGGGGGGGGGGTCCTAGAAGGGAGGGTAGAGGAAACAATCTTAAATGGGGGTAAATGAGGGAGGGGGCAGCTATAATACAGATTTTTGTTTTTTAATTTTTATTAAATAAAAAGGAAAAAAATGATAGAAAACTGTGTACTGGCAGTTAAGATGGAGGAAATTAGTTGGGGGGTAGAGAGCTTTTTGGGAGGGATCAGGGAGGGACGGTAAGGGGGTAATCATACAGTGAAGAAAGTAATAATGATAATAGAAAATAAAATAAAAAAAGTTCAAAAACTGCATACTGGCAGACTGTCTACCAATACCTAAAATGGGGGTGACCAGGGGGTAAAGGAGGGAAAAGAGCTGTTTGAGAGGGATAAGGTAGGGATCAGGGGTAGGAAGTTTCAGGTGGGAGGGTAATCTCTACACTAAAGCTAAAACTAACCTTACAAGCTACCTGATTAACCCCTTCACTGATTTGAATAATAAAAGTGTTGTGCGCAGCTACAATTAGTGGCTTTCTAATTACCAAAAAGCAATAGCAAAGCCCTATATGTCTGCTATTTCTGAACAAAGGGATCCCAGAGAAGCTTTTACAACCATTTGTGCCATGATTACACAAGTGGTATGTAAATAATTTCAGTAAGAAACCTAAAGTTTGTGAAAAAGTTAACCATTTGTTTTATTTTATTGCATATGTGGTGAAATGGTGGCATCAAATATACCAAAATGGGCCTAGATCAATACTTTGAGTTGTTTACTAATATATATATATATATATATATATATATATATGCAGTATATGTATATATATATATATATATATATATATATATATATATATATATATATATATATATATATATATATAGTTTTGATAGGTAAATAAAAAAAAAACAAGGCTCTAATTTAGTTTAGCAAAAATGCTAAAAATGCTCTGGTCTTTTGGGGAAGTCTTAGTCTGAAATTATTATTATTATCAGGTATTTTTAGGGCGCCAACAGATTCTGCAGCACTATAAACATAGGTGGTATACAAGGTAACATTTATAGGGGATCAAATGGGTAGAGGTCCCTGCCGAGAGTTGCACTGTTGTAATTGGCTCTTATGTGGGTGATCTACAAACAGCTGGGCTCATAGGCTTACATGCTAAGGGGTTCAAGGGGATAGAAGTGGAGTTAGGAAAGGTTAGTGTAGGTTGTATGCATCCCTGAATAGTACAGTCTTTAGGGAGCGCATGAAGCTTTCAAAACTAGGGGAGAGTTCTGTGGAGCAAGGCAGAGAGTTCCACAAGATAGGAGCCAGTCTGGAGAAGTCGTGTAAATGGGAATGTGAGGAGGTAACAAGAGAGGAGGAGAGGAGTAGATTGTGGGAAGAGCGAAGGGGTCAGGAGGGAGAGTATCTGGAGACAGTGTCTGAGATGTAGGGGGGAGCAGTGCAGTTGAGGGCTTTGTATGTCAGAGTGAGAATTTTGTGTTTAAGCCTGGAGGCAATAGGAAGCCAGCGAAGGGATTGGCAGAGAGGGGCAGCAGATGAAGAAAGACATGTAAGGAAGATGAGCCTGGCAGAGGCATTCATTATGGATTGTAAATGAGCTAGGTGGCAGCTAGGGAGACCAGAGAGGATCGAGTTGCAGTAATCGAGGCGTGAAAGGATGAGAGTGGATTAGAATCTTAGTTGTGTCTTGTTAAAGAAAATATGTCTAATTTTAGAGATGTTTTTTAAGGTGGAAGTGGAAGGCTTTAGCCAAGGACTGAATGTGAGGAGTGAAAAGAAAATCTTAGTCAAGTGTGAACCCAAGACATCGAGCATATGGGGTAGGGGTAATGATGGAGTTATCGACAGTTATAGAGAAGTTGGGGGTGGAGATGTTTGAAGAAGGTGGGAAAATAAGGAGCTCAGTTTTGGAGAGATTTAGCTTAAGGTAGTGAGAGGACATCCAAGATGAGATATGAGAAAGACAGTTAGTGACATGGGTTTGCAAGGAGGAAGATAGGTCTGGTGCAGAGAGGTAGATTTAGGTGTCATCGGCATACAAATGATATTAAAACCCATGGAACTTTATTATGGAACCAAAAGATGATGTGTAGATTGAGAAGAGAAGGGGACTAAGAAAAGATCCCCAACAGAAAGTGGTGATGGGGCAGAGGATGCCCCAGAGAAGGCTACACTAAAGGTACAGTTAGACAGATAGGAAGAGAACCATGAGAGAGCTGTGTCACAAATGCCAAAGGATTGGAGGGTTTGGAGCAAAAGCGGGTGGTCGACAGTATCAAAGGCTGCAGATAGATCAAGGAGGATAAGCAGAGAGAAGTGACCTTTGGATTTTGATGTAAGAAGGTCGTTGGTAACCTTAACAATTGCTGTCTCAGTGGAGTGGTGGGGGCGAAATCCAGATTGCAGTGGGTCAAGGAGGGAGTTTAGTGTAAGGAAAAGGGATAGACATATATATACTAGCTTTTCGAGAAGCTTCAAGGCAAGAGGGAGTAGGGAAATAGGGCGGTAGTTGGATGGGGAGGTTGGGTTGAGAGAAGGTTTTTTGAGGATAGGTGTGACCAGTGCGTGTTTAAGAGATGAGGGAAATATACCAGTGCTGAGGGAGAGGTTGAAGATGTGTGTGAGTATAGGGGTAAGGGTAGAAGATAGGGTGGGGAGTAGCTGTGAGGGATGGGGTCGAGGGACAGGTATTGAGGTGAGAGGATAGTATAAGGGCAGAAACTTAATGAGGATGAGTGTATGATTTCCGTGCTATGGTAGGTGGGGCCAGATTGTCAAGGACCAATGTAAGGGTGGAGTTATAGTGGCAGATAGATTCATCAGGGCAGGAAAAGGAGGGGATGGAAGAGAGGAGAGGTTCGAGAGAGCTAGCAAGCTGTTTCTGATCTAATGACTTGATGCTTCTGTGAAGCTTCTGTGAAATGCCTGGTCCTTAAAGGATTCAAATTGCATTACATTTTTTTCGGTTTCATGTCCCTTTAAATTAAACATAAGAAATAATAAAGTCCCTAGTCAACTATTGCAATGTGTATCAGTTAAGTGATTTAATACATCTCACACCAGCCAATCAGTTACTCAAATTAAGATATTTGTTTGCAAATAAACCACATAACATTATGGGGTTGATTTATTAAATGTCAAGCGGACATGATTCGTTGTAACGAATCGTGTCCGCTCGACATCGCTAAATGCAGACAGCATACGCTGTCCGCATTTAACATTGCACAAGCATTTCTGGTTAAATGCTTGTGCAATGCTGCCCTCTGCTGACTGGCAGCCAATCGGCCACTAGCAGGGGCTGTCAATCATCACAATTGGATCAGATTCGGGTGATTTCAAGCCGCCAGCTATAAGGTGGCGGACAGGTTAAGGAGCGCCGGTCTTATGAAGCAGCATGCCTCTGAAGCAGCTCCTGCTGCTTAATAAATGGAGCCCTATATTTTTTTGCAACTTTAATACTTGTGTATTTGAGTATTAAAAATATAAATTTTACTAAAAGTGATTTGAACCTGTAAACTACAACATAGAATTAAAGGGATATGAAACACAAATTATTTCTATCATGATTCAGATAGAGCATGCAATTTTAAACAACTTTCCAGTTTGCTCCTATTATCTAATTTGCTTTGTTCTCTTGCTATTAGGCCTTGCCAAGAATAGGCTCAGGAGCAGAAAAGCACTACTGGGAGATAGCTGCTGATTGGTAGCTGCACATATATGCGTCTTGTCATTGGCTAATGAGTTCATCTAGCTCCCAGTAGTGCATTGCTGCTTCTTTAATAAAGGATATTGACAAGAGAACAAGACCAATTTGATAAGTAAATTGGAAAGTTGTTTCAATTTATTTGAATCATGAAGGAAAAATTTGGGGTTTCATGTCCCTTAATTGCTGTCAAACTCTTGATGAATGATTCAGTTTTATATTTGAGGACAAACCACAGAGAAGCAAACATTTTTGACCATGACAGGCACAAGTTAACTGTGTTTACAAGCAAACTTTCTGTGTAAACAACTTTCAGTGTAATTGAGTTTTATTTTACATTGGTTTGTCTTTATTTCATGCACAAAAAAAAGTAAACTTCTTTAAAAGTTTATAAACTTCTTTAAAAGTTTATAATATTTTAGTCATCTGAGCTCTAATACATAACCTAACAAGTGTCTATAGTTGTCTCCGGTTTCCCCATGAACAATGACCCAGTACTAGAAAGCATAGAAAGCATGCCATATACTGTATGTATATATATATATATATATATATATATATATATATATATATATATATATATATATATATATATATATATATATATATATATATATATATATATACTGTATATAAATATATAAACACTTGAGAGTTAAAATTTTTCTAAGTTGTTAATTATTTTGCATTTGTGTTACTATTGAGTTTTGAAGTTTCGATAATCTTTAAGCCAAATAACATTTTTGTGAAAACTGTAGCAGTGCTGTTTACTATATAATTTGTAAGACTGACAACAATATATTTAAAAAATAATTAAATATTGAAAACGTTTTAAACCATTTTATACCAAAACTGATATATCAATCTATGAGCACAGATGATTTATTCTAAAAAAACACTTCACTTTCCAAAAAATAATTTAAGATTTATTTACTCAGCAAATGTTATGTGTAGGTTAAATTCACAGATTTTTAATTAATTAATGTGAAATATTTGTATTATTATTACTTTTATTGTTATTAATTGTACAAAGTCTAAAAGGTCATGCTCATCCAGACATCATCTATGCTAAATTACTGATTATGGTTCCTTAAAAAGGGACATAAAACACAATTTTTTTCTTTCATCATTCATGCATACAATTTTAAAGAACATTCTAATTTACCTGTATTATGTGTTTCATTCCCTTGGTATTCTTTGTTAAAGGAGCAGTAATACCCTACTGGGAGCTAGCTGAACACATTGGGTAAGCCAGTGACAAGAGGCATAATGTGCAGCCACTAATCAGGGGTTAGCTCTGAGTAATATATTGCTGCTCCTAAGCCTCACTAGATATGCTTTTCAACAAATGATACCAAAAGAAGAAAGCAAATTAAATTATAGAAGTTAAATATAGAGCTGTTTAAAATTGTTACTTACAGGGAGTGCAGAATTATTAGGCAAATGAGTATTTTGACCACATCATCCTCTTTATGCATGTTGTCTTACTCCAAGCTGTATTGGCTCGAAAGCCTACTACCAATTAAGCATATTAGGTGATGTGCATCTCTGTAATGAGAAGGGGTGTGGTCTAATGACATCAACACCCTATATCAAGTGTGCATAATTATTAGGCAACTTCCTTTCCATTGGCAAAATGGGTCAAAAGAAGGACTTGACAGGCTCAGAAAAGTCAAAAATAGTGAGATATCTTGCAGAGGGATGCAGCACTCTTAAAATTGCAAAGCTTCTGAAGCGTGATCGAACAATCAAGCGTTTCATTCAAAATAGTCAACAGGGTCACAAGAAGCGTGTGGAAAAACCAAGGCGCAAAATAACTGCCCATGAACTGAGAAAAGTCAAGCGTGCAGCTGCCAAGATGCCACTTGCCACCAGTTTGGCCATATTTCAGAGCTGCAACATCACTGGAGTGCCCAAAAGCACAAGGTGTGCAATACTCAGAGACATGGCCAAGGTAAGAAAGGCTGAAAGACGACCACCACTGAACAAGACACACAAGCTGAAACGTCAAGACTGGGCCAAGAAATATCTCAAGACTGATTTTTCTAAGGTTTTATGGACTGATGAAATGAGAGTGAGTCTTGATGGGCCAGATGGATGGGCCCGTGGCTGGATTGGTAAAGGGCAGAGAGCTCCAGTCTGACTCAGACGCCAGCAAGGTGGAGGTGGAGTACTGGTTTGGGCTGGTATCATTAAAGATGAGCTTGTGGGGCCTTTTCTGGTTGAGGATGGAGTCAAGCTCAACTCCCAGTCCTACTGTCAGTTTCTGGAAGACACCTTCTTCAAGCAGTGGTACAGGAAGAAGTCTGTATCCTTCAAGAAAAACATGATTTTCATGCAGGACAATGCTCCATCACACGCGTCCAAGTACTCCACAGCGTGGCTGGCAAGAAAGAGTATAAAAGAAGAAAATCTAATGACATGGCCTCCTTGTTCACCTGATCTGAACCCCATTGAGAACCTGTGGTCCATCATCAAATGTGAGATTTACAAGGAGGGAAAACAGTACACCTCTCTGAACAGTGTCTGGGAGGCTGTGGTTGCTGCTGCACGCAATGTTGATGGTGAACAGATCAAAACACTGACAGAATCCATGGATGGCAGGCTTTTGAGTGTCCTTGCAAAGAAAGGTGGCTATATTGGTCACTGATTTGTTTTTGTTTTGTTTTTGAATGTCAAAAATGTATATTTGTGAATGTTGAGATGTTATATTGGTTTCACTGGTAAAAATAAATAATTGAAATGGGTATATATTAGTTTTTTGTTAAGTTGCCTAATAATTATGCACAGTAATAGTCACCTGCACACACAGATATCCCCCTAAAATAGCTATAACTAAAAACAAACTAAAAACTACTTCCAAAACTATTCAGCTTTGATATTAATGAGTTTTTTGGGTTCATTGAGAACATGGTTGTTGTTCAATAATAAAATTAATCCTCAAAAATACAACTTGCCTAATAATTCTGCACTCCCTGTATAGTGACCCTTCTAATTGCTTCCACTTCGGCAACAGGTACATCCTCTTCTTGTGAGCTGAATAATGTATGGTAGATGCCTAGGAGGATCTTCCAGATAGTATAAAACAAATACAAGGTAATTTCTGGTAACTGTTGTGCACTCAGAAAATAAAATACATCAAAACAACATAGTGCAACAAGGATATAAAATAAGAGTCCAAGGTAAGTGAGTTGAAAAACTCTCTTGTGCTTGATTGTAGAAAATTCTCAGATGATGTGCATGTAAAATAAGAAGTGAATATAGGGAAGTACGTAGATTCAATTAATCCAGTCCCCCAGGGAACAATACTCACATTCGGAAGAGCTATGACTAAGCTCTTAGTGCAGGTGCAGATAGGTATCAAGCCCCTCGGCTAATAAGGATATTTCCCAGGATGTCAGGTGTATAAAATATATTTATTAAAAAGGAACAATTAAACAGACTATACTAGTCATCAAGCTTCTGGGTACACATATAACAATTGCGGGTGAACAGCCAAATGGCTTAACAATTCACCTTAGCATTAAAGTCCCTTCAGGCTCTGACTATAAATATACAAATGTCTGTATTAGTCCCAAAAGTTCAAATCCGGCGTACGTTTCACTGGTCTCATGCCAGCTTTTTCAAGGATCCTGGAAGAGTCCTTAAAAAAATCCTTTTGTATATTAATGAAAAAGTCAAGGGGCTCACAAATACATAAACAAATACTGAAGCTTTATTCTAAAGGGTATTGCTTCCTGAGATCCATGGGTTTTTATTCCATTTGGCAATGACTTATAATATAAAATGTGTAAACTGGTAAATTGTATTGGAAGGTTGTGAAATACAAATTTACACAATATACATTTTTGAGCAACTGCTTGATAAAGACAACAATTTAAAGAGATTTTATGCAAATAAAACAAAGTGGAAGATGTATTATTTAGCAATAGTTTTATTGCTGTCTATAGTGGTTATGTTAGAACATGTTGGAATGTGTGTAATCTATCCTAAATTATAATAATTATTTAAATCTGTCTCTGTGTAAAAACAGAAAACATCATATTTGTTAAGGCAACTGTAAAATAACATGTCCTAAACACAAATATCTGTAAAACCAGGAATCAGCTTGTTAATTTCTGTTTTTTAATGGTATACTCAATAAATTCTGGCCAAGGGTCTCAGGACAACTAATATGAGTATGATCTCCAACTGGGTATCAATAGCATTCTAGTCACATGGGAGATGTATAGTAGCTTCCCTTGCTGCATTTCTGATAAATTTTCCGAAGCAATAAAAACCCTAGAGGATGTTCTACTTTCATTGTTTATGTTAAAATATTTTATTGCATTTCAAAAGGCATATAAACATAACATTTTCAGCAAACCCAAAGTCTTTTGTACATGAATCATATTGTTTCATTTAGTAGCTTTCCAATACATAAAGAGAACAAAAGCATATTAAGATAGGGGTATTCAATCCATTTTTCTTAACACGTTTTCAATCATGGTGGACAAGTGTAATGTCAATCTTCTCCTTTGACACTAAAGTCTATATGTCCTTGCCTCCTCCATATATTTATTGTTCTTCCTGGCACTCTACTCAAGAATAATGAATGATTAAGTCGGGATTGCATGACCTGCTATATGTTCTATCTGAAGCCTTAAGATTATTTTTCCCTTTTGTGTAACAACATTAAACCTAACAAAAAACTTAATAAACATTTTAAATCAAACTAAACTGTGTGGTCTTTTCTTTCTTTTCAATAGTATCCGATGAATAACAACTGTTGGGTCTCTTGGGTAATAGCTCTAGGATTCTAGGTTTTCATTCACCACCTTAGCTCCTTTATATTATATTAGAAGTTCCTAGATACCTCTCTCTATTCCCGTGTATAGCGATTCCCTTCCTAAGCTTCTGTTCCTGATCCAATAGAACCAAACCTTCTGAAACTGGTCAAGATTACTCTGTATCCGGGCAGTCCCCTCTGACATTAGATATATATCTTGGATTTTGTCTATCACTTCTCTCCATGTGGGAGCTCCAACTTTCCAATATCTCGCTATACAGGTCCTGGTTGCCGTGCATAAAATTTTAATAAATTTATTAATTGCCGAATTAAATTGATCGAACCCTCGGTTTAGAAGTGCCTGAGGTATTGTTAATGATATGTGTTCGTCAAGTAAATGACCCAATAAATTATTCAGTTGGGTCCATGTGTTTTTTATTATAGGGCAGCTCCACCACATATGTATATACGAACCTTGTTCTCCACATCCTCTATAGCAGAGTCTGGAGTCATTAGGAGAGAAGTGAGATGTTCTTATCGGGGTCAAATACCACCTAAATGAGGTTTTAATAGTGTTTTCCCTAAGGTCCACACTAATCAGGCCTCTGCATGAGTCAGAAAAGATTTGAATCCATTCCTCTCTTGGGATGGTAAGCCCTAACTCTGTTTCCCACTTTAACATTGTTGGTTTTAGTGTTACATTTGTTTTCTTGAATATCTATATATAGTTTAGAAATTGTATGTTTTTCTCTATTCAGAGTCATGCATAGACTCTCTAGATTGGTTTTTGGCCTTGTTGTATGTTGCGTAAGATGTTTATTCAGGGCTGATGATATTTGTAGGTATATGTACCAGTGCAATTTATATGGTTGAAGGGTTTCCTGTAATTGGTTAAACAGTATCAAGCGCCCGTTCGGCAAAAAGTCTGCCACTCTGTAAAGCCCATTGTTTGCCCATTTCCCTAGTGGACCCTGTATCTCACTTGGTAAAAGAAGCCTTAACGGTTTGGCCCAGGTATTTGTTGGAATAAGAGTCTGGTTTTTGGTCACTGTTTTCCAGATAGAGATAGTGTGTAGAGTAGTGGGAAGTCTAGCCTTAATATTTGGTGTCTGTCCAACTAACTTCCATAAGATATCGTCTGAGTATTCCTGTCTATGTATATCTCTCTCTATCTGTGTCCATATCACATTGCTTGATTGTTTACTCAAGAGGACAGCCTGGGCAAGTCGTGCAGCCTGGTAGTAGTCGGCTAAATTGGGAAGGCCTACTCCTCCTAGTTGTCTGTGGTGGGCAAGAACTTGTGATGCTATTCTAGCCTTCCTATCTCCTCTGAGAAAAGAGTGGAGATCAGATTGTAGTTTCTGTATGTCTGGAAAGGGGATTTTAATCAGTAGAGCCCGAAATAAATATAATATCCTGGGAAATATATTCATTTTCATGGTTGATAGACGCCCATACCAGGAGAAGCCTCCTCCTTTCCATTTCCCGATATTTTTTCTTATGGTCTTATATAAGGGGATGTAGTTTAAAGTATATAATTTATTGAATGAATCCGATATTTTGGTTCCCAAGTATGAGATAGAATTTTTCACCCACTTAAGGTTGAAATTAATCTCTATCAATATTTTTGTATGGGGGGGTAGCGATAGTGGCAGTGCTTTGCACTTATCTAAATTAACTTTATATCCTGATATTTTAGAGAACTCTTGCAGAGTCCTGTATAGGTATGTTAAAAGTCCAGAGGCTTAGTCAATGTCAATAGTATATCATCGGCAAAGAGCGACAACTTGTATTCAGATTGACCTATATTGACCCCCCCTGATATCTTCTGAACACCTAATACTAGAAGCTAGCGGTTCTATACATAATGCAAACAGGAGTGGAGATAATGGACAGCCTTGTCTAGTGCCATTCCTTATTTTTATAGGTCTCGACTGATACCCTGCTGCACTAATCGTAGCCATAGGTAAAGAATATAGTCCCTTAATCGCTTGTACAAAAGCTCCTTCAAATCCCATTCTGGAAAGAACCTCAAACATGTATGGCCAGTCCACTCGATCGAACGCCTTCTCCGCGTCTAGCGATAAGAGCAGAGAAGGCGTTTTCTCAGCTACCAGAAATTCAGTCAGATCTATTGTCCTACGTATGTTATCTGGGGCTTCTCTCCCCTGCATGAACCCCACCTGATCTGGGTGTATTAAATCTGGAAGTATCTTCTTAAGCCTGTTGGCCAATATTTTTGTAAGTATTTTTATATCTTGATTGATAAGGGAGATTGGTCTGTAATTTTGACACAGTGTTTTTCCCTGGTTTAGGGATCACTACTATTTTGGCTCTAAGTATGTCAACTGGTATCTCCACTCCTTGCATTACATCATTGCAAAATTTTTTGAGATGTGGGATTAATGTATTTTTGAAAAGTTTGTAATATTCACTGGGGAGACCATCTGGGCCCGCTGCTTTACCTCTTTTAAGGTCTTTTATGACAGCTAATATCTCCTGAGTGGAGATTTCTCTGTTTAGAATGTCTTTATCTGAAGAGCTAATTACCTTAAGTTCGGTGTGTTGTAGAAAGGCTACTAATAGGTCTCGTGTCTGGTTAGAGTGTTGAACTTTCTGACCGTCGTATAATTTTTCATAGTGTGTGGCAAAAGTATCTGAAATATCTTGTGGATTGGCTGTCTTTGAACCGTCTGTGTGTTGTATGACAGGGATAGAATGTGTCTTTGTCCGCTCTCTTAATTTGTTAGCTAAATATTTATCAGGTTTGTTTGAATACATGAAATAATTGGTCTTTAGTCTCTGAATGGCTCTAATGGCTGAGTCGTTTAAGACTTTCTCCTGAACTCTTCTTTTAGTTTGGAGTATTTTAAATATGGTGGAGGATCGTGTTCGTCTGTGTTGTGTTTCTAGAGATTGAATCTCTGACTGGAGCTGGTCTATGGTTTTATTAGCTATTCTAGTTAGTTTCGCTTTTTCTTTAATCAGAACCCCCCTAATATATGATTTGTGTGCTGCCCAGGAAGAGATCGGGTTAATAGTGGAGTTCTCATTGTTTTGCCAGTATTCTGTCATATTCTTAAGTGTTTCATTGTGAATGAATTCTTTGCCTAAAAGGTTCGGGTAATGGGGGCGGAGCCTGACTGAGCTTAGAGATGGACGTGTAATCTCTGAGCTCCACGCTGCATCTAGCTAAAGTCGGCAGCAAAAGCATCTTACTGAGACAAAACTCACCCCTCACGGCAGCTATGTGAAGGCTGATACTACGCCTGTAAAAGAAAATCTTTTTTTCCTTGCCTTTTGTCTCCAGCTGCGGCTCTTAGAATCACCTCCCCACCCAGACCAGAGGACTTGTGCCAAAAGTTCCAAGGCCCTGACTACCGGGAGAAGCGCTATAAACTCATAGCAGTCATACCGGGACTGCCTAACATACCTCAACACCAGACTGAAGCCCAGAGACACAGACTACCTCCCGGTAACAGCAACTCACACGAGACTCCTTCCTCTGCTCTCTCCCGGTCACACAATGACACGCAGGTAGGCCGCGGAAGCGGACAAAAGTAACGGGCCGGAGCTTTACAGGGCGGTAAATCTGCAGCAGGGAATAAAAACCCCTAGGGGATATAACAGCCATAGTTAGGCAAGATATTGCCATGAATGAACATTGAAAGATGAACTCTGAATATATTGGTGCAGAGAATTAGCAGCAGCACTTAAAATCACAATATATGTTATATGGAGAAGGGGAAAAAGGATGAAAGCATGCCGTTTTATTGATGGGGTGTGTGTGAGAGGGGGAAGGAATCTATTACAGCGCAAGCCCTAGAGAAAAGAGAACACAATAAAATAAGAAGGGGGAACTATCCACTTAGGTGTACCCACACCCAGCAACAAAAAGGGAGATAGAAGCTTTTTTCTTTTTTCTTCTCACAAGATCTAGCAACTGGTTGATGCCTCTTTTACACAGCCTCAAGGACATATCAACATAATCTCTTTGTACTACCTTCTTGCATAGAGACCTTTTGATACAGGGAGGGGTCACCCTGACTTCCTTGGGACTACAAATCATCTTATAATACAACCCCCACTCCCCCAGCTTTTACACTACAGATCCCAATAGTTTCCCCACACTAAAGGACTATACAGCAAACTTTAACCATATATATTTCCCTGACCCAGCTGAGCCAAAGTTCTAACTCCCTGATGATTTTCTGCTCTCCTAGTATGTCATCCAGAAGGCCAACTAAGGGAGAGAAATCTAGCAAGTCTGCCACTGTGAACACCTTTTTTAAACCCTCCAAACTCAATAAGAATACAGAACTGGTAGCAATGGAGGCGGGAGGTGATTCAGAATCAGACACAACACCCCATACCTCCGGGGAGGACATGACCCCCATTACAAAAGCCGACCTAAGAGACCTGGTCTCAAAACAAGATATTACCAGTAACTTTGATAGACTCTGGGAAAAGATCGACAACATGCACAATGCAGTCACCTCAAGCCTCTCTGATATTCGATTTTTGGTTTTTGGCAATGATATAACCCTTTTTTATCGCTTTATTGATGATCTAATTTTTATTTGGACCAGAGACTAGTGATGTCGCAAACTGAAAATTTTCCGTTTGCGTTTGCTGTTCCATTGACTTCAATAGGCAGACGAATTTTAAAACCCACAGGGACTCTTTCTGGCCACAATTGTGATGGAAAAGTTGTTTCAAGGCTACTAACACCTGGACTGTGGCATGCCAGAGGGGGATCCATGGCAAAACTCCCACGTAAAATTACATAGTTGATGCAGAGTCTGGTTTTAATCCATAAAGGGCATAAATAACCTAACATTCTTAAATTGTTTGGAATAACGTGCTTGATGTTGTATCGATCAGGTAGTGTAAGGGTTACGCCCGCTTCACAGTGACAGATCAAACTCCTCGTTTAACACACCGCAAACAACCGCAAACAGTCCATTTGCACAGCCACGAGATAGATAGATTTGATAGATAGATAGATAGATAGATAAATAGATAGATAGATACATAGATTAGATAGATAGATCAATAGATGCTATATACATTTGATAGATACGATAGATATATAGATTTGATAGATAAATAGATAAATTTGATAGATAGATAATTTCCCAGACAGAGAATTAGAAGACGTGCGTTCTGGGACCCATGGTAAGGTTCCCAGAGGCAGTTGCGGCACCAGGGGACGTGTATATGGCATGGATTTTAGGAACCGGGAGATGGAAAAAGATGCTTGGTCGGTCCTCCTACTTCAAAATTGGGGCACTGCGCGTGCAATCTACTGTGCCAATAGATATGAGTGGTGTGTTAAGTAGTACTATTCTGAACAGTTTAATACTTGTTACACCCCCTATCAGGGGACGTGTATATGGCATGGATTTTAGGAACCGGGAGATGGAAAAAGATGCTTGGTCGGTCCTCCTACTTCAAATTTGGGGCACTGCACGTAAAATCGTGGCCGGACTTTTAGCAGACTGATGTTTCACAGTCCAAAAAGTTTTTTTGGTTTTTAAATGTACACTTACACTACTATTAAACAAGATATGAGTGGTGGCACTGGGCAAGTGGGCACAGTATATGCTGTGAGCCTGACACAAAAAAGCAGACTGATGTTTCACAGTCCAAAAAGTTTTAACTTTTTTAAATGTACACTTACACTACTATTAAACAAGATATGAGTGGTGCCACTGGGCAAGTGGGCCCAGTATAAGCTGTGAGCCTGACACAAAAAAGCAGACTGATGTTTCACAGTCCAAAAAGTTTTTTTTGTTTTTAAATGTACACTTACACTACTATTAAACAAGATATGAGTGGTGGCAGTGGGCAAGTGGCCACAGTATACGCTGTGAGCCTGACACAAAAAAGCAGAGTGATGTTTCACCGTCCAAAAAGTTTTTATTTTTTTAAATGTACACTTACACTACTATTAAACAAGATATGAGTGGTGCCACTGGGCAAGTGGGCCCAGTATAAGCTGTGAGACAGACACAAAAAAGCAGACTGATGTTTCACAGTCCAAAAAGTTTTATTGGTTTTTAAATGTACACTTACACTACTATTAAACAAGATATGAGTGGTGGCACTGGGCAAGTGGGCACAGTATACGCTGTGAGCCTGACACAAAAAAGCAGACTGATGTTTCACAGTCAAAAAAAGTTTTTTTTTTTTAAATGTACACTTACACTACTATTAAACAAGATATGAGTGGCGGCACTGGGCAAGTGGGCACAGTATAAGCTGTGAGCCTGACACAAAAAAGAGGACTGATGTTTCACAGTCCAAAAAGTTTTTTTGGTTTTTAAATGTATACTTACACTACTATTAAACAAGATATGAGTGGTGGCACTGGGCAAGTGGGCACAGTATACGCTGTGAGCCTGACACAAAAAAGCAGACTGATGTTTCACAGTCCAAAAAGTTTTTATTTTTTTAAATGTACACTTACACTACTATTAAACAAGATATGAGTGTTGCAACTGGGCAAGTGGGCCCAGTATAAGCTGTGAGCCTGACACAAAAAAGCAGACTGATGTTTCACAGTCCAAAAAGTTTTTATTTTTTTAAATGTACACTTACACTACTATTAAACAAGATATGAGTGTTGCAACTGGGCAAGTGGGCCCAGTATAAGCTGTGAGCCTGACACAAAAAAGCAGACTGATGTTTCACAGTCCAAAAAGTTTTTTTTTTTTTTTTAAATGTACACTTACACTACTATTAAACAAGATATGAGTGGTGGCACTGGGCAAGTGGCCACAGTATACGATGTGAGCCTGACACAAAAAAGCAGACTGATGTTTCACAGTCAAAAAAGTTTTTTTTTTAAAATTTACACTACTGTTACACCAGATATGAGTGGTGGCACTGGGCAAGTGGGCACAGTATACGATGTGAGCCTGGTACACATGCTGGCAGGCAGGCAACTGCAATTAGATTACACTAGCAGACTGATGTTTTACAGTCCAAAAAGTTTTTTTTTTTTAAATTTACACTACTGTTACACCAGATATGAGTGGTGGCACTGGGCAAGTGGGCACAGTATACGATGTGAGCCTGGCACACACACGGGCAGGCAGGCAACTGCAATTAGATTACACTAGCAGACTGATGTTTCACAGTCAAAAAAGTTTTTTTTTTTTAAATTTACACTACTGTTACAACAGATATGAGTGGTGGCACTGGGCAAGTGGGCCTGGCACACACGCTGGCAGGCAGGCAACTGCAATTAGATTACACAAGCAGACTGATGTTTCAAAGTCAAAAAAGTTTTTTTTTTAATTTACACTACTGTTGCACCAGATATGAGTGGTGGCACTGGGCAAGTGGGCCTGGCACATACGCTGGCAGGCAGGCAACTGCAATTAGATTACACAAGCAGACTGATGTTTCACAGTCAAAAAAGTTTTTTTTTTTTAAATTTACACTACTGTTACACCAGATATGAGTGGTGGCACAGGGCAAGTGGGCCTGGCACACACACTGGCAGGCAGGCAACTGCAATTAGATTACACAAGCAGACTGATGTTTCACAGTCAAAAAAGTTTTTTTTTTAATTTACACTACTGTTGCACCAGATATGAGTGGTGGCACTGGGCAAGTGGGCCTGGCACATACGCTGGCAGGCAGGCAACTGCAATTAGATTACACAAGCAGACTGATGTTTCACAGTCAAAAAAGTTTTTTTTTTTTAAATTTACACTACTGTTACAACAGATATGAGTGGTGGCACTGGGCAAGTGGGCACAGTATACGCTGTGAGCCTGGCACACACGCTGGCAGGCAGGCAACTGCAATTAGATTACACTAGTAGACTGATGTTTCACAGTCAAAAAAGTTTTATTTTTTAAAATTTACACTACTGTTACACCAGATATGAGTGGTGGCACTGGGCAAGTGGGCCTGGCACACACGCTGGCAGGCAGGCAGGCAGGCAACTGCAATTAGATTACACTAGCAGACTGATGTTTCACAGTCCAAAAAGTTTTTTTGGTTTTTAAATGTATACTTACACTACTATTAAACAAGATATGAGTGGTGGCACTGGGCAAGTGGGCACAGTATTCGCTGTGAGCCTGACACAAAAAAGCAGACTGATGTTTCACAGTCCAAAAAGTTTTTATTTTTTTAAATGTACACTTACACTACTATTAAACAAGATATGAGTGTTGCACTGGGCAAGTGGGCCCAGTATAAGCTGTGAGCCTGACACAAAAAAGCAGACTGATGTTTCACAGTCCAAAAAGTTTTTATTTTTTTAAATGTACACTTACACTACTATTAAACAAGATATGAGTGTTGCAACTGGGCAAGTGGGCCCAGTATAAGCTGTGAGCCTGAGACAAAAAAGCAGACTGATGTTTCACAGTCCAAAAAGTTTTTTTTTTTTTAAATGTACACTTACACTACTATTAAACAAGATATGAGTGGTGGCACTGGGCAAGTGGCCACAGTATACGCTGTGAGCCTGACACAAAAAAGCAGACTGATGTTTCACAGTTCAAAAAGTTTTTATTTTTTTAAATGTACACTTACACTACTATTAAACAAGATATGAGTGGTGGCACTGGGCAAGTGGGCCCAGTATAAGCTGTGAGCCTGAGACAAAAAAGCAGACTGATGTTTCACAGTCCAAAAAGTTTTTATTTTTTTAAATGTACACTTACACTACTATTAAACAAGATATGAGTGGTGGCACTGGGCAAGTGGGCACAGTATACGCTGTGAGCCTGACACAAAAAAGAGGACTGATGTTTCACAGTCCAAAAAGTTTTTTTGGTTTTTAAATGTACACTTACACTACTATTAAACAAGATATGAGTGGTGCCACTGGGCAAGTGGGCCCAGTACCCAGTATAAGCTGTGAGCCTGACACAAAAAAGCAGACTGATGTTTCACAGTCCAAAAAGTTTTTTTTTGTTTTTAAATGTACACTTACACTACTATTAAACAAGATATGAGTGGTGGCACTGGGCAAGTGGCCACAGTATACGATGTGAGCCTGGCACACATGCTGGCAGGCAGGCAACTGCAATTAGATTACACTAGCAGACTGATGTTTTACAGTCAAAAAAGTTTTTTTTTTTTTTTAAATTACACTACTGTTACACCAGATAAGAGTGGTGGCACTGGGCAAGTGGGCAAAGTATACGATGTGAGCCTGGCACACACACGGGCAGGCAGGCAACTGCAATTAGATTACACTAGCAGACTGATGTTTCACAGTCAAAAAAGTTTATTTTTTTTAAATTTACACTACTGATACACCAGATATGAGTGGTGGCACTGGGCAAGTGGGCTTGGCACACACGCTGGCAGGCAGGCAACTGCAATTAGATTACACTAGCAGACTGATGTTTCACAGTCAAAAAAGTTTTTTTTTTTAAATTTACACTACTGTTACAACAGATATGAGTGGTGGCACTGGGCAAGTGGGCCTGGCACACACGCTGGCAGGCAGGCAACTGCAATTAGATTACACTAGCAGACTGATGTTTCACAGTCAAAAAAGTTGTTTTTTTTTTAAATTTACACTACTGTTACACCAGATATGAGTGGTGGCACAGGGCAAGTGGGCCTGGCACACACGCTGGCAGGCAGATAACTGCAATTAGATTACACAAGCAGACTGATGTTTCACAGTCAAAAAAGTTTTTTTTTTTTTAAATTTACACTACTGTTACAACAGATATGAGTGGTGGCACTGGGCAAGTGGGCACAGTATACGCTGTGAGCCTGGCACACACGCTGGCAGGCAGGCAACTGCAATTAGATTACACTAGTAGACTGATGTTTCACAGTCAAAAAAGTTTTATTTTTTAAAATTTACACTAGTGTTACACCAGATATGAGTGGTGGCACTGGGCAAGTGGGCCTGGCACACACGCTGGCAGGCAGGCAACTGCAATTAGATTACACTAGCAGACTGATGTTTCACAGTCAAAAAAGTTTTTTTTTTAAATTTACACTACTGTTACACCAGATATGAGTGGTGGCACTGGGCAAGTGGCTTGGCAGGCAAGCAACTGCAATTAGATTACACAGGAAAAATAAAAATAAAATGATGTTCTAGCCCTAAAAAGGGCTTTTTGGGGTGCTGTCCTTATAGCAGATCTATATAAAATCAGCAGCAGCTACACTGTTCCTCCTCTCACTAACCATGCAGCTTCCGAATGAATCTAAAATGGCTGCTGTCCAGGAGCTGGGAGGGTCTGGGAGGGAGTGTCTGCTGCTGATTGGCTGGAATGTGTCTGCAGACTGTGAGATACAGGGTCAAAGTTTACTCAATGATGACAAATAGGGGGAGGATCGAACATCGCATATGTTCGCCCGCCGCATTAAATGCGAACCTGCTATGTTCGCCAGGAACTATTCGCCGGTGAACAATTCGCGGCATCACTACCGGAGACCCAAAAGAAATTGGGGACTTCATATCAGATCTCAATAATAATCCCTGGGGTCTTAAATTCACCTATGAGTTCCATCCCGACACTATTAACTATTTAGATGTTACTCTCAAAGCTAATAGGTCTAGTGGACGCATTGAGTCAACAATGTACCGTAAACCCATTTCAGGCAACACGGTTCTTCATGGGAAGAGCAATCACCCCAAAATGGTACCATACTCAATAGCAAAAGGCAAGTTCATAAGAACCAAAAGAAACTGTTCTAATGATGATAATTACAACAAACAAGCCATTGAACTCACACATAGACTAGTAGCAAGGGGATATACTCAAACAGTAATCTTAAAGGCTAGGGCAAAGTAGATGCTCTAGAGAGATCTTCTTTACTTATAGATAAAAGCAAACAAAGTAAGAATAAGAGAAAGAGACAGTCAGGACATGATAGCAGAGACTAACCAATTACTTTCGTTACACAATACTCCTCTGATTATGAGGATGTGTGCAAAACAGGGATGCCGTTACTCATATAGAAGGGGCATCACCCTAGGGAACATACTTTCTCCTAGTGAAATAAGTTCAAACCAGAGAGAGGGAACGTGGCTAAATACCAAGGGCATGCACAAGTGTAGCTATGGCCCATGCATACCCTGTAGCTTTAGTACAAGGTCTGATTACTTTGAGAATTCTGAAAGAAGTAAAAGATATACAGTCATGGACTATGTCAACTGCAGAAGCAAAAATGTGGTTTATCTTATATGGTGTACTTGCAATACCAGGCAATATGTGGGGTGTACTACAAGAGAGGTGAGAGAAAGGATACAACAGCATCTGTCGGATATAAATAGGTCCCATAAATCATCTGAATTAGCTACTCATTTTATTACCAAGCACAGTAGCAAAAATGACACCTTGAGATGGATGGTAATAGAAAAAACAAACCTTTCCTCATGAGGGGGTGATATAATAAAATTGCTTCACAAAAGAGAAGCATTTTGGATATTCACACTAAATACACGCATACCAATTGGCTATAACTCTGTTTTTGATATTATCAGCTATTGGGAATAGTTGATATATTCAAATAAGATCCTTTCAAACCAAATAATTGTTTGATCTACATTGCTTATTTTTATACATTTGTCTTAGATCAAGTACTCAGTAAGTTGAGATAAATGACACAATTTATTTACTGAGTATTCATGATTTTTTTACTTACATCATGTCAGGCATATGTAAATATCCCTCTATTTATATCACATTTTTGTATTCCATACACACTTAATCAGGGTCTAATTTACTCTGAAAATACATTTACCTTTATGGTTGTAAAAAATGTTTCTAGATGTTTCCATTAATATATAATAAATACACTGATTAGCTAATATTCGCCTAGATTTAGAGTTCTACGTTAGCCGTCAAAACCAGCGTTAAGGGGTCCTAACGCTGGTTTTGGCTGCCCGCTGGTATTTAGAGTCAGTCAGGAAAGGGTCTAACGCTCACTTTCCAGCCGCGACTTTTCCATACCGCAGATCCCTTTACGCCAATTGCGTATCCTATCTTTTCAATGGGATCTTCCTAACGCCGGTATTTAGAGTCTTGGCTGAAGTGAGCGTTAGAACCCTAACGACAAAACTCCAGCCGCAGAAAAAAGTCAGGAGTTAAGAGCTTTATGGGCTAACGCCGGTTTATAAAGCTCTTAACTACTGTGCTCTAAAGTACACTAACACACATAAACTACCTATGTACCCCTAAACTGAGGCCCCCCACATCGCCGCCACTAACCTGCCGACCGCACACCGCCGCCACCTACATTATCCCTGTGTACCCCTATTCTGCTGCCCCTAATATCGCCGACACCTGCATAATATTTATTAACCCCTAATCTGCCCCTCCCAATGTCGGCGCTACCTACCTACACTTATTAACCCCTAATCTGCCGACCAGACCTCGCCGCTACTCTAATAAATGTATTAACCCCTAAAGCTAAGTCTAACCCTAACACTAACACCCCCCTAAGTTAAATATAATTTTTATCTAACAAAATAAATTAACTCTTATTAAATAAATTATTCCTATTTAAAGCTAAATACTTAGCTGTAAAATAAACCCTAATATAGCTACAATATAACGAATAATTATATTGTAGCTATTTTAGGATTTATATTTATTTTACAGCCAACTTTGTATTTATTTTAACTAGGTAAAATAGCTATTAAATAGTTAATAACTATTTAATAGCTACCTAGTTAAAATAATTACAAAATTACCTGTAAAATAAATCCTAACCTAAGTTAAAATTAAACCTAACACTACACTATCAATAAATAAATTAACTAAACTACCTACAATTACCTACAATTAAATCAACTAAACTAAATTACAAAAAAAAACCACCTAATTACAAAAAATAAAAAAAGAATATAAGAATTTTAAACTAATTACACCTACTCTAAGCCCCCTAAAAAAATAACAAAGCCCCCCAAAATAAAAAAATGCCCTACCCTATTCTAAAATAAAAAATTAACAGCTCTACTACCTTACCAGCCCTTAAAAGGGCCTTTTGCGGGGCATGCCCCAAAGAAAACAGCTCTTTTGCCTGTAAAAAAAACATACCCCTAATCTAACCCACCCAAACCCCCCTTAAAAAACCTAACACTAAGCCCCTGAAGATCTTCCTACCTTATCTTCGCCCAGCCGGGTATCACCGATCCGTCCAGAAGAGGGTCCAAAGTCTTCATCCTATCCGGGCAGAAGAGCTCCTCCAGAGGGTCCGAAGTCTTCATCCTATCCGGGCAGAAGAGGACATCCGGACCAGCAGACATCTTAATCCAGGCGGCATGTTCTATCTTCTTCCATCCGGCGCGGAGCAGGACCATCTTCAAGCAGCCGACGCGGAGCCATCCTTCTTCACCGACGGACTAACGACGAATGAAGGTTCCTTTAAATGACGTCATCCAAGATGGCGTCCCTCGAATTCTGATTGGCTGATAGTATTCTATCAGCCAATCGGAATTAAGGTAGGAAAAATCTGATTGGCTGACTCAATCAGCCAATCAGATTTAAGTTCAATCCGATTGGCTGATTGGATCAGCCAATCAGATTGAGCTTGCATTCTATTGGCTGTTCCGATCAGCCAATAGAATGCAAGCTCAATCTGATTGGCTGATTGGATCAGCCAATCGGATTGAACTTGAATCTGATTGGCTAATTCAATCAGCCAATCAGATTTTTCCTACCTTAATTCCGATTGGCTGATAGAATCCTATCAGCCAATCGGAATTCGAGGGACGCCATCTTGGATGACGTCATTTAAAGGAACCTTCATTTGTTGTTAGTCCGTCGGTGAAGAAGGATGGCTCCGCGTCGGGAGGCTTTGTTATTTTTTTAGGAGGCTTAGAGTAGGTGTAATTAGTTTAAAATTCTTGTATTCTTTTTTTATTTTTTGTAATTTAGTGTTTGTTTTTTTTTTGTAATTTAGTTTAGTTGATTTAATTGTAGGTAATTGTAGGTAGTTTAGTTAATTTATTTATTGATAGTGTAGTGTTAGGTTTAATTGTAACTTAGGTTAGGATTTATTTTACAGGTAATTTTGTAATTATTTTAACTAGGTAGTTATTAAATAGTTAGGTTTTTTTCAGCTCAAACTGCCCCATTGTTTCCTATGGGGGAATCGTGCACGAGCACGTTTTTCAAGCTGGCCGCTACCGTAGCTAATGCACCCCTTTGGCCGCAAAACTCTAAATCTAGCCGATTGTATCCGACTAGATTACTATAAATTGACAGTTTAGTCTAGGGATATTTTCAAACATCATAGAAATTGATCTATTCTTGCATGATAAGAGATTTATACATTTATACACAATAGAATATTATATGGCAGCGCTGTGCAATGGTTGTGACAAATTATATTTAGTGAAAATCAGACATATGTGAATTTATTTCCAGATAATGGTCTATTTTTCAGTATTGCGAATAGACACTATATCATGTATATAATTAAGGATTAATGTAACTTTATGTTTATCTTTTGTACATTTGGTTTATGTGTTCTTAGTAATATTAGCACTAAATGTTATTTCACCCACTAGTCACTTAGCGCTCCAACAAAACAATTCTACTATGTACTTAACTTTGTATTTGAAATGTAATATCCCTTTAAATGTAACCTGAAGAGGCGTGCAGGAGCCGAAAAGACCCACTTCCCACCGGAGGAACTGCTCTGCCTAAGACAGCAAGTGTGTCTGATTTGGACACGCTCACCACTTGTGCAGTAACAGCGGAATTAACGGAATCAGCTACCGGGACCAGCCACCGGACTCAACCTACGGCTCAACAGGGAAGCGGTAGCTCATACCACATCACCCACACTAGTTTGCCGCACCAGCTTCTGAGGGTCGGGGACCCCCTCCAGAGCCCCCCTAGCTGTCCTACACTTGTAGCCCGCAAATCTCGCAAGCCTTCCAGCACACCGTATGGCAATATTCTGAAGCGGTCCTTCCTGATACACGCTGCTGGACTTATGTAAGTAGCAGTGATCTGCCCCCCAGGCGACACTTTCCCTCACATCGATTACTATAACTGTTGGTTGGGGCTTATGTGATGCATACTGAGTCTTACCCCAGGTTGCTGGACTAACACCAAACACTCACTAAGTTGTGGCGCGAAATCGCCATTTTCCATCTCCCTGCAGAAAAGTGTCGCTACATGAATTTTGTATATACCACATACCTAAAGATCTAAAGGTGTCTACAGCTCTGCTATAGGGGTGGAGTGGGGACAAGTGAAGGTGACTCATCTTATCTAACACCACAATTAAGCCCATACATGTCTGTACCTAAAACCACTTTTGAATGCAGGCTGTAAACTAATACTGCTCAGTTAAACACGTGAAGTTGGCACTGAACATAAATATCTATACACCGCGCTGAGTAGTGACTGACTTTGAAGTTTGTTCTTTCCTCCCTGCTCTGCTTTCTACCAAATAAAGTGAATATTCTTGAAGGGGGGAAAGATAGAGGGGATATATATCTGAACTGTTGCGGTAAACCCCCACACTGTACTCTGGTGCCTCATTTCAGTGTACCATATAGCACCGGTGCATACATTCAACAAGCAGATCAAATTAGCAAACTTCCCAAAAGACTCTGGAATACATGTAGCTTGTAGCTAAAGGGACAACACTGCAGCTTGAAGATTTGACTGCAGATCCTTTGTTTTCCATAAACGGCTAGTCAAAACATCATTTGGAGCCCACAATCTACCATCCACAATAGTGCAGGCTGCCTTGATATTTGCTTGAACAGAATCATAATAAGGGGAATCTGCTGCTTTGGTGTGTACACAGGAGCTAAAGTCTACATAATAGCTGAGATTACACAGAACTTTCAGGACACAACTGCAAATTCTATCTGGTGCACTTTAGGATCTCAGAGAGTGAGGAACTTCATTATTATCTTTTTTAAAAAAATACACGAGACACCTCCCACCTTGTTACTGGACTCTGGTCCCTGAGAGAAAACGCACACTCCCCCCCCCCCCTTTTCCTGCCGTCCCGAGAGACGGTGGGTCATACCCCACTCCCCTTCTCCGTTATCGCCTTGTGAAGGCAACCTCCCTGGGGGGAGTGTACTGAAATCTACCCCCAACATAGTGATATGTAGTTGATGTAGTTGATGGGGGCATGTTGGGGGGACACCTATCTCTCCATGCACGACTAAAGAGCTGAAGCAGCACTTGCTATGCTACATATATGAGAGAGAATAGCTGACATATGCCAATACTGAAAAATTCTGCAATTCTCCTGAAACAATAACCCTATCTGAGGGGGAAGGACATAGGCAAACACCCCTGAAAGCCCCTCTCTCTTAGTTCTATGCTTTGGGAGATAGAGGGAGGCGAGAAGATACAGGGACATTTCATCCAACCCTACTGATACAGATATCTATCTTCACCAAAAAACAACCCCAAACTGGTCCCCGCAACAGCCATTACAGGGATATAATGACTACGAGGAGAGGAGGGAAAGGGGAGAAAGTAGTAAACCCGAACACACCCTCCACGGTATCCTCCTTCTTTAAAACTTCCCAGCCTCCTAAAACCACCAAGGACATGGCAGGAGGTGAAGAAACAGGCAGACACTCGCCACCGACTGCTGAAAGCCAATCCCATATTACAAAAGCGGATCTACAATACTTAGTATCCAAGAAAGACCTGACGGATAACTTTGAAAAATTATGGGAAAAGATAGATTCCATACATACATCAGTGACATCCACCATGGCTGAAATTAAATCTGATCTCACGGACATGGGGAACAGAATTGACATACTGGAAGACCAGAAAGTTGCAATGGTTGAAAATGTAGATGAAATGACGCAGACAATATCTGACCAACAACAACTTCTCCAGGAATTACAAGACAAAATGGAAGACTTAGAGAACAGGAGTAGGCGAAATAATATTAGGCTGAAGGGAATCCCAGAGGAGGTAACAACTAAAGAAATTCCGGCTTACATTGCACAACTCTTCAGTCAAGTCACAGGCTCGACCCCTGATTACACATTCCACGTAGAAAGAGCACACCGGGCTCTCAAAGCCAAAGCCAGAAACGGTATACCCCCAAGGGATGTGATAGTCAGAATGACCTTTTTTCCTGATAAAGAAAAGATATTACAAGCATCCAGAAAAAACCCAACCTTCAAGTTTCAGGGTAACGTAATACAATTCTTTCAGGACCTGAGCCTACGTACCCTACAGCGCAGAAGCCTATTAAGACCACTAACCACTATTCTCCGCAAACAACAAATTCCTTACAGATGGGGATTTCCCTTCATTCTAAGTATTCTCAAAGATTCCAAAACCATAAACATCAAGAATCAGGAGGACATACCGGAGGTATGTGTTTTGCTGGGCCTGGAGCCCCCGGACCCCCCGATTCCCTCGGAGCAACGTCCTCCAACACCGCGGGGGAGTAACTCCACAGGCTCTGTTACCCAACAGAATTGGCAAAAGGTCAGTTATAAGAAGCAAAAAATGAGCGAAGCCGGAGCTGAGAAATCATGAGGATGTCCCTTCTTCTCTCCTTTGGCTTTGTTCTTCAATGGCTCTCTCCATCTGTCCGCTTCTGGATTTAATCAGTTGTAGATATGGGGGTTTCAAGCCTCAAAGTGACTCTTTGTTAATATACCATCCTATCACCCCCCCTAGAACTGAGGGAGCTGAGGGAGAACCCCTCGATGTCTATCTAGCCTGGACAGCGAGGGAGAGAAGCTATAAACAGACAATTCCCTCAACAACTTTAGCATAAATTGGCCGAACAGATGGACACAATCTATAACAATGCTCACCATATTATCTTTTTTGAAAATTTGATAGGTGACTATTCCCCAACACCTAAGTTAAGTGGAAATCACTTGTTTAATAAGATGCTCATGGGCATCGCCAAGTTGTCCCTCTGTGGGGGACCAGTTAATTGTTAATTGTTTGACATTGTGTTGTATTTTCCTTGTTTCCCCCCCCCCTCTCAGCGGCCCTCCCGACACAGAAACTCCTGCGATGTGGCACGTCTACTCGACTCAGAGATCCTGGGGTAAGAATACTCACGATGTGGGTTATATATCTACACTATACTTAATACACATATCGACACTGAATAATACAAATACTCATGAACACTAAGATTAGATTGATATCCCATAATGTTCGTGGCCTAAATACTGATGTCAAACGCAGGTTGGCAATGAACCTTAAATGCTAACCTAGTGCTTTTACAGGAAACATATTTTCTCAAAGACAGCTTACCAAAATACTGGGCCAAACACTTTACTACACATTACCATGCCACTGCACCCAATAAGACCCGCGGGGTATCTATTTTAATCCACTCCTCGATAGGCTTCTCTCATACTAACACCCTGGCGGACCCTGAGGGCAGATATCTGATAGTGAAAGGACGCATTCATAAAACTGAAGTAACCCTCTGTAATGTTTATGCCCCCAATGAAAACCAGCATCTATTCTTTGCCCATATCGCTCACCTATTAACAGATTGGTCACAAACCAAGATTATCCTGGCAGGGGATTTTAATATAACCATGGCTCCCATCCAATCCTTTCAAAGTAAAAAACTGACACCTAAACATCATAGACATAATCGCATAGTCAAAGTAATACAAGAATCAATCACACCGCACACTCTTATAGACACATGGCACACACTTTACGGTTCAACCACAGATACCACCTTTTTCTCAGCCGCACACAACTCCTACATCAGACTTGACTATATATACCTGAGCCAGATAATGCAGCCTATGCTGCTAAGCTCGAGTATACACACTTGCGTATGGTCGGATCACTCCATAATTTCAATTGACTTGGCCGGACTGAAAGACATCAATAGGTGTAGGACTTGGACATATGATAACACCCTGTTAAAACACGATCAAGATCACAATGACATATTACGCTCCATGACAGAATTCTGGATAATCAACACTGACTCAACCACAAACCCAACATACTCATGGGCAGCCCATAAGGCAGTGATGAGGGGATTATTAATCCAACTTAAGGCTAAAACTAATAAAAAATACAGAGCCCACACAGAACAGCTTTACAAAAATATTGAAGACTTAGAACGACAACATAAACTCACTAAAAACCCAGGGACATTGCAAATCCTCCAAGATAAAAAACATTCTTTAGCAACAATCCTAAATTTACAAGCAGTGAGAGCAGCTCAGCGACTTAAAGCACATTACTTCATATTTGCAAACAAACCCGACAGATATATGGCACACAAAATCAGGGAGAGGCTCAGAGCATCGGCTATACTTTCGGTGGAGACAGAGAAAGGGGACTTGACCTCCCACCCCCAGGAAATAGTTAACACATTCGCAAATTTCTACAGTAGGCTATACGACGGGGAAAAGGTGATACACAACATGGAGACCTTAACTCAAACAAGGGAATTCTTAGATGACTGTGAATTGGTCTCACTCACGGCAGAGCAAAGAGATACCCTCAATACACCGATATCTACCACAGAGATTCTAAAAGCCATTAAAGACCTAAAACCAGGGAAAGCAGCTGGCCCCGACGGATTCCCGGGGGAATATTATAAACTTTTTAAAGGTACATTAACTCCCCATCTGACTAAATTTTGTAACTCTGTCATGGAAGGCAATCCTATTCCTCAGGAGTTATTAGATGCAAAAATAGTAGTGATCCCCAAACCAAATAAGGACCATAAGAAATGTAAAAATGACCGCCCTATTTCCTTAATTAACCAGGATCTTAAGATTTTCACTAAGGTCTTGGCTAATCGCCTCAAACCAATCATGCCACATTTGGTCCACCCTGACCAAGTGGGGTTCATTCAAAACAGAGAGGCCCCGGACAACATTAGACGAGTAATCAACTTGATCCATCATCTAGAAAGTACACGAACGCCTTCTCTGATCCTCTCACTGGATGTGGAGAAGGCGTTCAATAGAATAGATTGGCAATACATGCTTATGGTAATGGGAAAAATGGGTTTCGCAGACGCATTTATGACTGCACTGCAGGCAATATACTCAAACCCGCGTGCTCAGGTGACTGGGGGAGGATATAAATCTAAACTATTCCCTATACTTAATGGGACAAGACAGGGATGTCCTCTATCACCCCTACTGTTCGCTCTTTGTATTGAGCCACTGGCGGCCAAAATTAGACTTCATCCAGATATATCTGGACTCCGGGTAGCCCAATCCGAATATAAAATTTCTTTATTTGCGGACGACATACTGCTCACCATTACAAAACCACTTATATCACTCCCCAACTTAAACAAGACACTAAACGAATTTTCACGTATTTCGGGATACAAAATAAACATGGAAAAAAGCGAACTTCTCCCCATAGCCATGCCACCTCACACACGGAAAATAATCGAACTCAATTTTGAATTTCGGTGGGTATCCAAAACACTCAAATACTTAGGCATTAATCTTCCAACCCAGACACAACACCTATACAAATATAATTACCCCCCACTACTCAACCAGTTTAAAAAGACCTAATGAAGTGGCAAACATGTGGTTTTTCGTGGATGGGGAGGGTAGCATTAGTCAAAATGAACATATTACCGCGCATTCTATACCTTTTCAGAGCCCTTCCCATTAAAGTGGTCAAACCAGATATCATTAGAATACAGACTGATCTACTGACCTTCATAAGAGGTCCGAAATCAGCCAAAATTGCGAAACAGGTGATCTGCAGAAGCAGAGCTGCAGGGGGAGTAGGTGCACCAGACCTTCTAGAATACTATAGGGCTGCTAGACTAGCTCAGGACACTTGCCTAATGAGGAGATCAGAGGAGGCCACCTGGGTGTCTTTAGAGATGAAATTGGGAGGTTGGGAGGAAAGAGACTCAATTCTATGGGACATACACCCTAAACAACCAGCTAAAACACATACCCAAGTATACACTTCAGACCTGACCATAAAGATCTGGAGACAGACACTTAGGAGACCAGACCTATTTCCCGAACACTCTTTACTGACCCCAATTAGATATCTTCTGACAGGTGACTCTCGAAAGATAACGGCCAAATGGGAAAACAAGGGATTGTATAGAGTGGCAGATATAGTGCAACAGGGACAAGTGATGTCCTTCACACAACTACAAGAAAAAATTACACCCATAAATCTTCACTGGTACCTCTACCTCCAATTGCGCTCATCTCTACATACCTTTCTTAAAAAAACAAAAAATGAACACTTTACGGTGCTAGAGAGAGGTGGAGCAAGCTTGACTAGGACAAAACATAACATATCGAGGATATATATAACATTACAGACACCTCCGGATAGGGCCAAGTCCTCGGTAATCAGGGCATGGGAGAAAGATTTGAATATACTTAAAAGTGTGCAAGAGTGGGAGGAAATAATTCTAGGGGCTGATAAAGGGTTAATTAGCATGGATCTAAAAGAAAACGTCATGAAGACCATATTTTGATGGTACCTTACCCCAACGAGAACAGCCCATATGCAGCTGAACGGGAGTAACCTATGCTACAGGGGATGTGGTGAGCTGGGATCATATAAGCATATGTGGTGGGACTGTGGGGAGATACAAAAGATCTGGCAGCGACTCTCCACTCTTCTTAGCCAACTGCTGGAGGAAGAGTTTAATCTTACAATCCAACAGGCACTGCTGCACGAACATATAGATAAATTCCACAAACATATAAACACGTTCATCAGAATACTTTGCACAGTCACAAGGGTCTGCATAGCGAAGTATTGGAAGGTGGGCCCCCCCCCCATGGTCAGAAATACACAACAAAATCTCCTACACTTACACCATGCATGAACACGCAACAAACATTTTAAACAACAGAGCTTCATTTCTGAAAATATGGTATTTTTGGATCAGTAACTCGTCCACTCCCAGAAGGGAAATTGTGACTCAACAGGAGCCCTGAATGCTGAACAGACGTCACCTCCGGGAGTTCGGGGGGTCCGCTGGGAGTGGGGTCAATGTCTGTCACCATCCGTTCCCTTCCTTTTCCTTCCCTCCCCCCCCCCTTTCCCCCCCTTGCTCTCTTGAGGGCTGGGGGTTAACTGATCATTATAAGAATTATGAACCCTTTGGTATTCTTTAGGTTTTCTATATTAAGAGGTTCACGAATGAAGATAAATGTGAAACAGTATTCTCAAACGCAGCCAAATGTAGCAAAGGGTGAGAACCTTGATTTAGTTTATAGGACCCTGTACCCTCAACACTGTGCCCCCGGAAAATATGAGATATCCTTAGCCATAGAGGAGATGCTGGGGATATATTAGACACATTGGGTCTGTCTCTTTGTGAATGTCATCAAACTTATTCCTAAAAATATTCTTTTACTGTATTGTACATGATCAGAGATTCTTGTTATAACAAAACAAAAAAAAAATATTTAAACATAAATGTAACCTGAAGCTTAACATGTGATCACAATGCACTACCAATAGAAACGAAGGCTTTCGTTTAAATTTATGCAGTTTTTAATTAAGGTTATGTCTATTATTAAGGCACCTTTTGCCGAAACATGTCAGACTCTCCTAGCTGACCATTTTTAACTTGGTAAAATAAAGCTTTGTTTTTTAATGCTAATAGGACTCTTGCCAGTTAATTTTTGATTTTGGTTTAACTTATACTCATACACCACGCATTGTCCTTATTTGCTTCTTTGGGCTCAGTTTGTCTGCAATTGGTTGTAAACAGGTGCAATAGTGGTCAGGTGTGTTGGCTTACAGAGGGAGTGGATATCAGGTCAGAACAAACAGCACACAGAAATAGACATGGCTCATTGAAATTGCTGCAATATTGAGGAATCACATTACACTCAGGACTACCATAACAGCATCCAATCAAGGGGAGAAGCCTGGAAGTGGAGCAGCGAAGCTCTCAGGGGTCTGGTGGTTATCTGGACTTCCGGGATCATGGTGAGCTCCGCTCTTGAACCAAGGTGCATACATGGTATACCCTGCAGTTGGAAGGTAGGGCCCTGAACAGGGTATGTATTATATATATATATTTATTTATATATATTTATATATATATATATATATATATATATATATATATATATATATATATATATATATCCTCTCCAAGAACACAGGCACTCACTGATCTTTATAAAAGGTAATCCTTTATTCAATCCAATAAAATGATAATAATACCATGACGTTTCGGCACACCATCGTGCCTATATCAAATGTATCAAAATATTAAAAAGCTTCATGAAGAACAGTGAGTGCCTGTGTTCTTGGAGAGGATACGAATTGGCTTGCAGTGCACCTTGGCAGTTGAATTGGTGTAAGATTGTGCTGTCCTCTATCTGGACTATATATATATATATATATATATATATATATATATATATATATATATATATATATATATATATATATATATATATATAAGCAAATTGGGAGATGGCACACTCCAGCAAGTACAAACCCTGGTGCTAAACATTTGGATAAGGCTTTTGTCTTGTTTGTTATTAAAATATATATATATATATATATATATATATATATTCATGTTAATTACAATTATATATATATATATATATTCATGTTAATTACATCTACGTCCGTCGAGTTCAACCTATATAAATCTAATATATCTCTAGAAATAGATATACAGGTATATATATATATATATATATATATATATATATATATATATATATATATATATATATATATACTGTATATATATATATATATATATGTATTATTATTTTTTTACAATAAAAAGGACATTCTCCTGTAAGTGAAGAACATAAACATTTAAATACCTGTATACACACATATTTACATATATATATATATATATATATATATATATATATATATTTATTATTATTATTATTATTATCGGTTATTTGTAGAGCACCAACAGATTCCGCAGCGCTATAAACATATGCGGAATACAAGGAAACATTTATAGGGATCAGACGGGTAGAGGGCCCTGCCAAGAGTCGCACTGTTCTAGTCAGCGCTAAAGAAGGTGATCTACAAACAGCATGGCTCTTAGGCTTACATGCTAAGGGGTTAAAGGGAATATCAGTGGAGGAGAGGAAACTGTATAAAGAAAGGTTAGTGTAGGTTGCATGCATCCCTGAACAGTAGAGTCTTTAGGGAGGGCTTGAAGTTTTCAAAACTAGGAGAGAGTCTTGTGGAGCAAGGCAGAGAGATCCACAAGATGGAAGCCAGTCTGGAGAAGTCCTGAAAGCAGGAGTGTGAGGAGGTAACAAGAGAGGAGGAGAGGAGGATGTCATGAGCAGAGCGAAGGGGACGAGAGGGAGAGTATCTGGAGACAAGGTTTGAGATATAGGGGGGAGCAGTGCAGTTGAGGGCTTTGTATGTCAGAGTGAGAATTTTGTGCTTAATCCTGGAGACAAGAGGAAGCCAGTGAAGGGATTGGCAGAGAGGTGCAGCAGATGAAGAGCGACGTGTAAGGAAGATGAGCCTGGCAGAGGCATTCATTATGGACTGTAAAGGAGCTAGGTGGCAGCTGGGTAGACCAGACAGGACAGGGTTGCAGTAATCGAGGCGGGAAAGAATGAGAGAGTTGTGTCTTGCATAAGGAAATGTCTAATTTTAGAGATGTTTTTAAGGTGGAAGCGGCAGGATTTAGCCAAGGACTGAATGTGAGGAGTAAAATAAAGATCTGAGCCAAGACATCATGCATGCGGGGTAGGGGTAATGATGGAGTTGTCGACAGTTATAGAGAGATTGGGGGTGGAGATTTTGGAAGAAGGAGGGAAAATAGGGAGCTCAGTTTTGGAGGGATTTACCTTGAGGTAGTGAGAGGACATCCAGGAAGAGATGTGAGAAAGACAGTTAGTGACATGGGTTAGCAAGGAAGGAGATAGGTCTGGTGCAGAGAAGTAGATTTGGGTGTCATCTGCATACAAATGATATTGGAACTTGTGGGACTTTATTAGGGAACCTGATGATGACGTGTAGATTGAGAAGAGAAGGACAGAGCCTTGCTGTACCCCAACAGAAAGTGGTGACGGAGCAGAGGAGGCCCCAGAGAAGGCTACACTAAAGGTACGGTTTGACAGGTAGGAAGACAACCACGAGAGGGCTGTGTCACAAATGCCGGGGGATTGGAGGGTTTGGAGCAAAAGAGGGTGGTCAACAGTATCAAAGGCTGCGGACAGATTAAGGAGAATAAGCAGAAGTGGCCTTTTGATTTTGCTGTAAGTAGGTCATTGGTAACCTTAACGATTGCTGTCTTTGTGGAGTGATGGGGACGAAATCCAGATTGCAGTGGGTCAAGGAGGGAGTTTAATGTAAGGAAATGGGATAGGTGTGCATATACTAACTTTTCGAGAAGCTTTGAGGCAAGAGGAAGTAGGGAAATAGGGTGGTAGTTGGATGGGGAGGTTGTGTCAAGAAAAGGTTTTTTGAGGATAGGTGTGACCAGTGCATGTTTCAGAGATGAGGGAAATATACCGGTGCTGAGGGAGAGGTTGAAAATATGTGTGAGTATAGGGGTGAGGGTAGACGAGAGGGGGGGGGAGCAACTGTGAGGGGATAGGGTCAAGAGGACAGGTAGTGATGTGAGAGGTCATTATAAGTGCCGAAACTTCTTCCTTAGTAACAGGGGAGAAAGAGCTAAATTTATGGCTATGTGGGTTGTGGTTGATTGCAAGCATTTCAGGGGTGAGAGAATGGAAGTATGTTGAGAGCTGATTTAGTTTCTGGTGGATTCGATTTTGTGATTGAAGTGACTGGCAAAGTCTTGAGCTGACAGAGAAGTTGTATTAGGGGGTGGGCAGAGAAGAATATTGAAAGAGGAGAACAGATATTTTGGGTTTGAACAAAGATTAGAAATAAGAGTAGAGAAGTAATGTTGCTTATAGAGAGTAAGGGCAGTATCGTAGGAATTCAAAATGAACCTGTAATGAAGGAAATCAGCTGAACTCCAAGATTTTCTCCATTGTCGCTCAGCAGTAGTACAGGAACATCTGCGTAGGTACCGTGTCAGAGGAGTATGCCAGGGCTGAGGATGAGTGTGTGATTTCCGAGCAATGGTAAGAGGGTACAGATTGTCAAGGACCGAAGTAAGGGTGGAATTATAGTGGCAGATAGATTGGTCAGGGCAGGAGAAGGAGGAGATGGATGAGAGGAGAGGTTCGAGGGAATTAGCAAGCTGTTGCTGATCTAATGTCATAATGCTTCTGTGAAGTTTGGTGTGAGAAGTAGAAGGAAGGAGAGTTGTAGGGAGGGATAAGATGTTGCAAGTGAGGAGATGGTGGTCAGAAAGAAAAAAAGGAGAGTTTATGAAGTTTGAAATAGTGCATCGATAGCTAAAGATCAGGTCAAGGGAGTGACTATCTTTGTGTCAGCCCATTGTGACAAACCGAAAGAGAAAGTGAGTTGCAGAAGTTGTTTTGCAGAGGAGGCAGTGGGATTGTCAAGAGGGATGTTGAAATCACCAAGAATGAGGGCAGGGGTGCCTGAGGAAATTAAATAAGGTAGCTATATATATATATATATATATATATATATATATATATATATATATATATATATATATACACACACATAAATACACATATTTAGACATGTATATGTATGTATCTCTATGTTAAAGCAACTTTTTTGTCTCACGTAACAGTTAACCAGAGCTCTGAAGTCACGCTAACCTGATGCATGTTAAATTCGATTGTGATCAAGCAAACACATTCACTTTCAACTCATAATATGCGCTCTATTTTTGATGCACGCAAAAATAAACTTAGCGTGTCACTCAAAATCTAGTCCATAGCGAGGTAGTCCAAGGATGTAGGGGTTAATTATTTATAGGTACCTTTATTACATACGTACCAGTTATTTTTTTTATGGTCCAGGTACAAATCCCCAAATCCAGAATTCCAAAATCCAAACTTATTCTGAAATCCAAACATTTTGAATTAATAACTTTTTAAAAATAAAATTATCAAAAATCACTATTTTCCCCTGCCTGTTACTCACAAGCTTTTCTGCCTGTATCTTTGGTCGGGTTTTTGTGTACTAAATGCAAATAATACGCTATTTTTAATTTAAAAAACATTACTTTTTTGATTACAATACTGTACTATCTTTCTGAGGTTACGTTTTATATAAAAGTATTAAAATGATATAAAACTACCTTCAGGTTACATGTATAAGCAATATTATGATATGTAAATATTACCTTAATGACATAAGATATTGTTTACACTTTGTTCTATCCCCTCTGTAAGCTGTAATATTTTACAAATGCGAATATTCAAAAATCCAAACTATTACAAAATCCAAACCTTTTCCAGTTCTAAGCAGTTTGGATAAATGGTTTTCTACCTGTACTGGATTTAAAAGATGTTTTCAGCTGACCTGAAGAGACGTTACCGGTGGTCATTACTACCACCTTGATAGGGGTGTAAAAGTAACTACCAGTTGTAGTGGATATGTTTTAAGAAATTCAGTATTAAAAAATAGCCATATACTTTTTTATTATTTAATACCTTGGTAAAGATTATACTGTGATTAATACCTGTTGCAAAGCTTTTTATGCTGTGTGCCTGATTCATTGATAAATAGTGGTCTCGTTTTAAAAAATAAATAACAATATGTAAATACAATTCAAGATTCATGCATTTAGCTCTCTTTTTTTCCTCCTACTGGTTTACGTTATTTTTTTTACTTTTTTAAGTGGAGTGGTGTCTAAATGTTTTAAAAGAGGGTCCATGTTGTTTTATTTATTATTTTATCAAAATGTTGAACAGAATTCTAATCATATAAAATATAGTTAACCCCTTCCTGCCATTAGGACGTTCCATGCCGTCCTAACTGAGCTGGGCTTTAGCGCCGTTAGGACAGCATGGAACATCCTAGCCATTTGGCTGTACTGAAGCCATAATGGCTTCCTAACTGGGATCGCTGGCTGGGGGGCATGCCTAGCATCATAGGCACTCCCCCCTGACCCGATCCCATCATTTAAATCACGCGATCTCAAGAACGATTGTGTGATTTCAATTTTTACTTATTTGTTTACATCTGAATTTTTGTTTCTATGCAACAAATAAGTACCGCCAGGAAGAAGTTAAAGGGATACTAACCCCTCATTTTTTCTTTCATGATTCAGATAGAGCATGCAATTTTAAGCAACTTTCTAATTTACTCCTATTATAATTTTTTCTTTGTTCTCATGTTATCTTGATTTGAAAAAGCAGTAATAAAAGGTTAGGAGCCGGCCCATTTTTTAGTTCAGCACCTTGGTAGAGCTGCTGATTGGTTTGCTACATTTAGCCACAAATCAGCAAGAACTGATGCTGAACAAAAAATGGTCTGGCTCTAAAGCTTACAGTACTGCTTTTTCAAATCAAGATAGCATGAGAACAAAGAAAAATTGATAATAGAAGTAAATTAGAAAGGTGCTTAAAATCTCATGCTCTATCTGAATCATGAAATAAAAAAATTTGGTTTAGTATCTCTTTAAGTGTAACAGACTTTAAATGGGCACAAGTAAGATATATAATAATTGTGTATTCTTGCACAAGTTTCCCAAACCTTCTTATACACACAGAAATATACACATTGGATCAGACAGTACAGCAATTAGTCAAACTAACACAAGATATATTTCAAGTTCAGCTGTCATTTGAAGGGATGAGTCATGTGGGTGCTGAAATTGAGGAGAGGCAAATGAGTTGTGTGGGATTACAGCCAAATTATTCATATTAACCTCATGCAGCTGCACGTGAAAAGTAATTTCAATAAATGTATCAGTTCAAATTAAAAAAAATAGATGATTTTTTTTTTTTTTTTTTATAGGTTTTATTTGGTTTAAAGGATGAAAGATAACAAATGGGGACACGCAGGACCCCTGCTCCACTAGACATAGTAAACATGAAAATCAAACAAACGTGTCTAAGATAAATAAGCATACATTTAGTGCATACAAGAATATCCATATATAGAGTCATAATTCCCCACTCTAGAGATAAGTAAGTAAATTCTAGCCAAGGGGGAGTTTATATTCCCATGAAATGAAAAATAGATGATTTTATAATGCATCCCCCTAATTGGACAGTTTTTTATTCCAACCAACAGATTAATTTGTCAGCACTGATAGATTGTTCCTTTTCTACCTAGCTAAATCAAGTAATAACTTCTTTATTACTTTTTTTGTGCATCCATCAATGTCACTGCACTTTCAATATGAAATTATAATTAAAGAGACAAGAAAGTCAAAAATACTAGACATGTGTATTCAGATTCGGACAGATTCGGACAAAAGCAAAACAAGCTTAAAGGGACAGTCAAGTCAAATTAAACTTTCATGATTCAGATAGAGCATGTCATTTTAAACAACTTTCCAATTTACTTCCATTAACAAAATGTGCACAGTCTTTTTATATTTACACTTTTTTAAATCACCAGCTCCTACTGAGCATGGCCAATAATTCACATAATATACATATACATGATTCTGATTGGCTGATGGCTGTCACATGATACAGGAAGAGTGGAAATAGACATAAGTTTAAAATTAGTCAGAAAAAAATCTACTACTCATTTGAAGTTCAGACAAGGCGGTAGATTTATCATGCAGCGTATGCTGCTGTTTCTGCACGAGCCTTCCGGCTCCCCGGAAACATAATTTAAGTAGCAGCGGTCCTAAGACCGCTGATCCTTAACTCATCCGCCACCTCTGAAGTATCTGATCGGGATGATTGACACCCCTTGCTAGCATCCAATGGGCAGTGAATGTGCAGGGGGCGGCATTGCACAAGCATTTCACAAGAAATGCTTGTGGAATGATAAATGCCGACAGCGTATGCTGTCGGCATTTATCGATGTCGGGCAGACATGATCATTTGATAAATCTATCCCTAAGTGGTTATGCATTGTCTTTTTATCATTCATTTGTTAATTGTGCAAATCTACAGTATTTACTAGTCCTTTAATTTTTCTCTATTATTTACTTTTGGGGCTAGATTACAAGTGGAGCGCAATCAATAGCGTGGGATGCATTATTTCTCAGTCGCAGTCTTGTGCAAAGAATAATGCACAATCTGGTATTAAAACTGGATTTTTAAACATTTTAACCAGAGCATTTTAAAGCCAATGAAACTAATATTTGTGTGCTCACCTTGTAATCTAGGATAAAATGAGAATCTCCTTTAATGAATAAACAAAGGAATGAATAATTGTGCAGCAAAAATTGTGGTTATTCTAAAGGAAGGAGAGGCTTTTCAGTGTCAGGAAAGGAATTCAATAACTGTATCTAACAATTTCATTGTCTTTATTTTAGCCAACATGATGTCAAGCTTCACTTTTGTTCTTGGACAATCTTAACAAAAACAAATGAACAGTGCAATAATAAACCCCATAAAAAATAAATACATTTATATATTAGAAAACACATTAGATGTGCACTACCACCATCCAGGTACAGCTACCTGGCTGTCAGGATATCATAATAGGTAAACAGCAAAGGTTATGCACTCGCTGGATTTATACAAATTTTGTTTTTTATTTAGTGACGTTTCAGAGAACAAACTCCCCTTCCTCAGATCCTAAGTTGTGTTGGAGATAAAGGCATGAGATTTAAATTCTCCATTTTATAAAATTAATAGTTATATAATTATTGTATAAAAAATTATATTTGCCTAGATTTGCTAATTTTCTATACAATAATTCTATGACTCTTACTTTTATAAAACAAAGGATTTTAATCTCATGCTTTTATCTCCACCCTAACTCGAAAGAGCATTGCTTTTTCTATGGAAATAAGCTTCACAAAGCAGCCAATCAATCCAAGTTTCTGATGATGAGAGTTACTAAAATCTGAAACAGCTGTCCAGAAGTGGTTTGTTTTTAGTTGCACCTACCACGTAAAGGGGAATTGCTGTGGTTGAACACAGGAATAGAAGCAAAAATGTGTATATCTAATTTACATATCTTACCCAGAGTTCTTTGATGCATTGACAACAATGTGTACAGAGTACTTCTGGGGGAAAGCAAGTGGGGATACTTGCCTCGATTTGCTAATTTTTCTATACAATAATTATATGAATCTCAAAACAGAGAAATGAACTGCACTCGCAAACCAAACTGGGTACATGTCCCATGAACATGCAAAACTCACAGACCTGTGTGCTCACCAGCACTCACAGACAGTTGCACAGCTTTCAGGGACTTAGGCAGTTAACCCCAGCCAAGCCTGGGTGCAAGTCCATATGGAAAATTTCAAAACAAAATAACAAAGCAAAATTATTAACCCAGCATATAGAAAGTCTGGTACTAATGGAAGAGTTAGTTACACATACACACACACACACATATATATATATATATATATATATATATATATATATATATATATATATATATATATATATATATATATATATATATATATATATATATATATATATATATATACACAGTATATAAACATTTGCTGTTGCTGGCTTGTAGCTTAGCTACTACTTTAACTTTATTTAAGTTTAAGCTGCTGTCTAGCTTCTCCTTTGTTGCCCTGGAGACGTTTCGAAAAGATAAATAAATGGTTAAAGAAATTTTAATAATGAATGAAAACAAATGCATGAGCAAATATCTTAGATGAAACAAAATAATTTTTTTTTCATGACAAACAATTCATAAGAATTTCATTTTTTGTTGGTGCACGTGACCAGAAAATACATTTTCATAGTTCAGACACAACATACAATTTAGGAAACTTTCCAATTGACATAGGGTCAAATTGGCGTTCTTCTCTAGGCATCCAAAATTACATACCTAGATAGGCTTAAAGGGACATGAAACCCACAATATTTAGACAGAACATGTCATTTTAAACAACTTTCCAATTTACTTCTATTATCTAATGTGCTTTGTTCTTTTATAATCATTTGTTGAAAAGCATATCTAGGTAGGCTGAAGGCAAAGCACTACTGGGAGTTAGCTTCTGATTGGTGGCTGCACATATATACCTCACCTGATGTGTTTAGATAGCTCTCTGTAGTGCATTGCTGCTCCTTCAACAAAGGATACTAAGAGAATTAAGCAAATTTGACAATAGAAGTTAGAAAAGTTTTGGGTTTCATGTCTCTTTATGAGCAGCCATGTACTACTGGGACCTAGCTGAGTGGTCGCTGCACATATTTTTCTTGTCATTGTCTCAAAAGTGTTCAGCTAGCTCCCAGTAGTGTATCATCCTCTGAAGATGAACTATGAGTTCCAAGTATCAAGCTGCATAAGCAGCTTTGGAGCACCTTCTGTGCAGTCTCTTATGAGTGAGCCTGCAGCCCATTTATGAGACAGCTGCTTCCTAGCCCATTCGGCAGATCTTAGCTGGCCGATGAAAATCCCCCCAGCCAATTGCACATGAGCAGGGGGTAGCATTTCACAAGCAGCCGGGTGAACAGCCATTGTTAAATGGGGTCCTTTATGTTTTTGCCCTAACACATAAGAGCATTTTCTTTTCGCTCCTTTCTGTCCTTTTAAACCAGACACAAAGCATCAGCCATCAACACTTTTTGTGCTACCTGTAGGTCTTGTTTGGATATTGCAGTGTTGGTAACAAATTGGTAAGTATTGTTTATGATAATGAAGTGTGAATTGGAACGCAGCCCATCTTTCAAAACTCTAAACCACAATTAAAAGATTTGCAGATGTAGTATATAACCTGCAGTAATAATTTAACTTCACATGAGGTCCACGTGTTATTGAATAAGATCATGGCCCACGCATAGCAGTTATTTGTTCCAGTTTCATCTAACGTTACAGCTGCAGAGAACCCAGCAGTCTGGCACGATATAGTGACAAGTCTTGGCATAACTACAAAGGGAAAATTAGAGAAAGAGATTGGCCGACCTTTGAAAACAGGTTATTGCGCCTGGCACTGCTGTTAGACAGATATTGTCTACTACTGATAAGAGAGCAGTACTGTCCTATTTTCCTGGACAAAAGGGGTGTTTTGGATGATGTAGAATAAGAATGAAACAAAATATAAACACATTCATTAATTCCACTTCTAAAACATATGCAAAAAGGCATATATATCTATAAAAGAAATGCAACAATAAAGCAAAACCAAAAATGCACTGAAGACCTGTATATGATTTTAACTGTGTGCATTGGTAGAGTACTGTTTGCATAAGCAAATACAAATAGGAGAAATAAATACAGACCAGCCCAGGGTATGGGAGGGAATCAAACAGATATTTATTGATGAGTTCCACCCTGCAATGCATTCAGCTTCCACTTCATTTGCAATCCAGTTGTATAATCTGTCAGTACTTTAAAAAAACTGAGTTACATTGATATATTAGGGGGTTATTACCTAAAAAAGTTATATGAATAAGTATAACCCTACCTCAATTACAATCCATTAGAATATGCAGTGTGAAAGCTTCAAAACTCCACTTGGGTGGTATTTACCTTTATTTTCTTTACCATTCTAGTTTATTAGAAACACATATTCAAATTGGGGTGTATTTGACTTGTTGTTGTATGTCAATCCAATCCATTAGAAGCACAGCTTCCCCTTTAGTGGTGTTTGATTTTTTTTCTATGTTATTCCAATCCATTAGACTCTTAGCCTAAATTACAAATACAATATAACAAGTAAATATGTTTTTCTTATATTTGTATTGGTAAACATTAGAGATGTGCATTTGTTTTGTAACAATTATTAGTTATTAAGAAAACGAATACATTTGTTAGTATTAGTTTGTTTCCTTTAAATGGTTTAATACTTAACTTTAGTGCGCTGAACAGCTGTGCTAACCAGCTACTCTTCTTTACAGTCACCTGACCGTGCTAATAGCGAGATTAGCGCAGCGGCTACCAGGGCCAGCGCTAAAGGGGAATGTCATTTAGTGCAGACCTTGGGAGCCGCTGCGCTAAACCGGGATTCTGTGAAGAAGAAGAGCAGGTTAGCGCAGCTGTCCAGCACGCTAAAGATAAATATAAAGCTACGGGTGAACATTTATTTTACAAAAACAAAAGAAAATGTTTACTGAATATTCAGTATTTGTTTAGTTTAAATTGAAAAAAATACCAAATAAGTGTGGGCAACAAATATTCAGGAAAACTAATTTTTATTTGTTTACAAAAATGTATTAATTAATCTGAAACAAATATTAATAATGCTAAAAAAAATGAAAAATAGGGTGTTCTCTGACTTTTCTTGAGGATTTATGGAAGCTTCCATACACCAATAGTGAAGCAGTAAACGCTAAAAAAAATAACTGATGTCATATTGGTTGTGACAGCCTAATGCTTTTTAATGCAGGTTTTAAGATACAAGATATAAATTACTGCTGGCTCTTTGAGCTTACAAGTTGTTTAAAATGCTAATGCACTGAGCATTTCTAGATATGCTATGTGTGGCCTAGCAACGTAAAAGCTCTCATTGAAATAAATACTTTTTACTAGAGATGTTTTTGCAAATACAAAAAGTAAATAAGTGTACTGCAAAAATGTTTCTAATCAAAACCTAAATGCACTAATATTCAGATACATTTTGCCTGGAAGGCTATAGTAAATATTTCAAGCAGATAATATCAAATATTTATCAATGTTCAATCAAAGGTATTGTAGTCCTTTAGAAACAGTAGGTAGTTCCTTAAAGGGACATGAAACCCAAACATTTTCTTTCACGATTCAGATAGAGCAGGCAATTTTAAAGGGACAGTCTACACCAAAATTTTTATTGTTTTAAAAATAATCCCTTTATTACCCATTCCCCAGTTTTGCATAACCAACACAGTTATAGAAATACACTTTTTACCTCTGTGATTATCTTGTATCTAAGCCTCTGCAAACTGCCTCCTTATTTCAGTTCTTTTGACAGACTTGCAGTTTAGCCAGTGCTGGCTCCCAGATAACTTCACGTGCATGAGCACAGTGTTATCTATATAAAAAACATGAACTAACACTCTCTAGTGGTGAAAAACTGTTAAGATGCATTCTGAAAAGAGGTGGCCTTCAAGGTCTAAGAAATTAGCATATGAACCTCCTAGGTTAAGCTTTTAACTAAGAATACCAAGAGAACAAAGCAAAATTGGTGATAAAAGTAAATTGGAAAATTGTTTAAATTTGCATGCCCTATCTGAATCATGAAAGTTTATTTTGGACTAGACTGTCCCTTTAAACAACTTTCTAATTTACTTCTCTTACCAATTCTTTTTCGTTCTCTTGGTATCTTTTTTTGAAAAGCAGGGACATATGCTTAGGAGCTGGCCCATTTCTGGAGCACTATATGGCAGCAGTTGCAAGAATGCTCTCCATTTGCAAGAGCACTAGATGGCAGCACTCTCTCCTGCCATGCCGCGCTCCAGATGCCTTGTTAGGTGTCTCTTCAACACACAGAATATCATGGTAATGAAGCAAATTTGATAATAGAAGTCTGAATCACAAAATAAAATGTCATATCCCTTTAATAAACAATTTGAAGGTGAGTTTATATTGCAGTGATATGTATTTATTAATTAAAAAACCATCACTGCTGAGGCATTTCCCACTTGCCATTGTGTTGAATCAAATCGGCTCTACAATGGGCTGTTTTATTGTATCCGTTAGTCATTACCACAACTGTAACACCATCAGTGTGTGTTACCGCCAGAGCAAATTATTATGTATCACTATGTTGTTTTCACACTCCTTTCTTCATAACCACAATATCCACATTATGTCCATTTTATACAGTGGTGAATCAACACATATTTATTATCTCTTTAATAATTTTAGGGGGAAAATATTAACCCCTTCTTTAAAAACTGCATGCCTTGCTCTTGGTAGCCATATCAACTGATGTATATTAGCACAGCCAGAGATAGTTCTACTACACAACTAATTAAATGATCATGTAAGAAAAATATAAGCAGCCATTACATTAGAGCACCTCCTATTGATATGCTGTAACCTTCTATTGAGAATATGCATCAATTAACTGACCAGTATTCAGGGTATATTGAATATAAAATAGCCACTTGCAGTTTCAATAAGTAATGTGCACTCACAAGAGAATGTTGAGGTAAACATTTTGTGACAGTACAAGCAGCAGCTGTGCAGATCTAACAAGACAGAGGTGACCACTTGGCACAAGGTCTCGTGTTATTTCTTCCTATGGACACAGCAGATGTTTCTTTGTCTTTAAACACACACACTCACACATATATTCTGGCAGCACAGAAGTAGTTTAAGTTCAAAAGGATTGTATGACATAATAATAATTTTTCCTAAAGTTATAATCACATTAAAAGGGATACGAAATCCAAAAGATTTTGCTTGTGATTCAGACAGACCATACGATTTTTAAAAAGTTTCCTTTTTACCTCTATTATCAAATTTGCTTATTTCCCATTTTATTCTTTGCGGAAGAGATAACTATGTTGGTGTCTGGAGCACTACATGGTAGGAAACAGTGCTTCCATCTAGCGCTCTCGCAAATGGATAGAATTTTTGCAAAACTGCTGCCATATAGTGCTCAAACAAAGACATATTGAAAACAGAAATAAATTACAAAGTTATTTAAAATGTTATGCTCTGTCTGAATCAAGAAAGAAAAAGATTGGGTTTAATATCCTTTTAACCAATCAGAAGAGTGGCAGGGCCGGACTGGGAAGAATAATAAGCAGCTCTGTAAAAATATAAAGACCAGCCTTATTTTCCGTTGAGTCTGTAGAATGCACATGCCTCATTTTTCTCAAAGTGGATTCCTGGGATACCCCTTCCCCAATATTTCTTTTAGAATTAAATTATATTACTTTGCATTAATAAAAATACCAAATTGATGTATTTAAGCACCCTACAACCTTATTGCATCCATTAATCGCCACTATAAATTGTAGCTTTCCAGCCCCAGCTGCCACAGCCCACCGGGAAATCTCCTGGTATCCTGGTAGGCCAATCCGGCCCTGAAGAGTGACAACATTCAAATAGTTTTTTTTTTTACAATACTTTAAATCATAAGCAGTACAGATTGTTGAACCACAATAATAAGGATCAGGTCAGCTGTTAAGATAAACTGCAGTTTGGGGAGCCAGAACAGTTAATAGTTAAGGTTAATTGTGATGGAGAGTCATTAGTTAAGGTTAAAGATCTATATTGCTGCAACCTATCCAATACAATTATCAATGCTATAGAAGTTTCCTATTATTATATAGTGAGCAGCATTTATTACCCTGTCACTAAATAATAGATGTTTGATCAGGTTGGTAAAATTGACTTACTGTTATTGAAAATATGAAATGAATTAATCTGTAAACATGAGAAGCTGGTAAAATAAAGGAGGTGCGGTCTTTTGTCTCAGTGACTAGACATCTTACTTGGGATGATGTGTCAGCATCTATGAAGAGTTATTTATGGATATGCAGGTGTCTATGATTTATAGATTGAATATAACTTTATATATTACAAAACTTTATTACATCACAAAACAATATTTACTCATATGGATATGCACTATTTTATACATTATCCACTACAGATTTATAGTACTGACCTGGTGTATTATTTTCTCCTCCTTTCCTTTCAGATTATATTGATAACCCCATATGATGTGGATGATGGGATATATTATTGCTACTTTTTAATATGTATTTTCTTCTATTACATAACAGGATATTTTTTGCGTATCAGGCTCAGACTAAGGGCAAGATTTATCATAAGGTGAATGCCCCGATCAGTTGCATTCTCGCTTATTTGAGACCGCTGCTTCATAAACTCTCTCCCCAATTTGCAGTTGGTGCAGGAAAATCACCCCAAATTCATTTGGATGGGGTGATTGACAAGCACTACTCTCACGCAATTGGTTGGTGAAGGTATGGGTACGGACTTGCACAAGCATTCGCCTTTGCAATGTTAAATAAATGTGCCCCTCTACACGTGAATCCTGTCCACTCGCAGATTGATAAATCTTGCCTTAAGTGTACACTGTGAATGATGTTACAGCATCTTGTCCTTTAGTTTACAATGGTTACTATAGCAACTTGATTTAAGCAATTTTAATAGAATGTATAAGGGTGACATAACAGAACACTAATAGCCAATATTGGCATCTAAACTGTTTTGACATTTTTTGAATGCACTTAACCAGTTGGGATATCTCTGTATCTTCAAAATATTGATCTAGTGCCAAAATATTCGTCTCTTTTGTGTAATTAGTATTTGTTTTAAGCACAAAGTCTACTGAGTGCTCCTCTGTGATCCTTTAAGTGTAGGGGAATACACTGTGATTCATAGAAAAACAGCCAATTTGCTAGGTATTAAAACAGTAAACATTAAATAAAGGGTACCATATATTTAAAGATGTATAATAGTTTTAATTAATAAATGTGCAAAATGATCTAATAGCCGCAAGATTTGTATAATATGTACCCTTTATAAAACTGTCCCCATATAACACTATTTTGGATGCCCCATGTCTATATAACGTTGTCTTGTCTGGCAAATCATCCCACTTGAATTTAACTAGCCGCCCCTTCCCTTTATATCAAGTGCATTCATGGTTGACAGCAGCCCGTGTTTCCAGCGAGCCCCTGACTTAACTTTTCTGCAATGTGCTGTGTCCTGTACCACACTGGAGCTCAGGAAGAGGGGAGGAAATTGAAGAGAGAGGAACGTAGTAAGAGTCAAGCTCCGTACGCTCCGTAAAGACCACTGCTCCATAACCTGTCCGCCTGCTCTGAGGCGGCGGACAGAAATCAACCTGATCGAATAGGATCAGGTTGATTGACATCCCCTGCTAGCGGCCGAGAATCTGCAGAGGTCAGTATTGCACCAGCAGTTCACAAGAACTGCTGGTGCAATGATAAATGCCGACAGCGTATGCTGTCGGCATTTATCGATATGCGGCGGACATGATACGCTACATCGTATCATGTCCATCCACACAATAATAAATTGACCCCTTGATGTCATCCTCATGATTCGGGGGAGTAGTGCCTTATTGCTCTACAAATCTATCTATTAGATACATTTGCACATATATTAGAGCATTTATGTAAAATCTAGTCTTGAAGCACATAAATACTAGCTTTAGTTTTATTGGCCATACAAAATATGTTATCAGCAATATAACTGCATAGCATAAGATAGGGTCACTCAAAACCTCTCTGAATTTTATTGCAATGGATTGTCTACATATATTAACAAAAAAACATAAAAATGTTTGACATTCCATAAAAACTATACTTGAAAAAAAACCAGTAAATAAATGCTTGTAAGCTCACAGATATTTGACCATATAGTAAATCCAAAAGATCTACATTGGAATATAGATTTCTAATGAAACTCTGATAGCTGCACTTTCTTACAGATCAAGGCAATTGTCCACAATAGAGTTATTTATGGATATGCAGGTGTCTATGATCGGGATGACTGATACCCGATTGGCCACTAATGTGAAGGGGGCGGCATTGTACAAGCGTTTCTTGTGAAATGCTTGTGCAATGTTAAATGTCGACAGAGCGATGCCGGGCAGACATTATTCGCTACAGCAAATCATGTCAGCCCGGTCTTTAATAAATTTGTGCTGTGCTGTCAATAGCACTCCACTTGTAATTTAGGCCTTTATGAGTTTTCTGAGCAACCCTGAGGTCTCAGTGAGTTTACACCTTAAAAATAGGTGCAAGCATAAATTATTAGACTACTAATTGGAGTGATCATTAGATTCTGAAGTAATTTGATATGCATTGTTGTGTCCATATTTTTCCTAGTTTTTACAGATCATATTTGTTGTTGTGGACAGTAAAAAAATACAAGCATCAGTTGTTATTAGGGTGACTTGGAAAGAGACAGTCAATTAAATAGAGACAATACATTTAAAGGGACAGTCAAGTATAAATTAAACTTTCATTATTCAGATAGGACTTTATCATCAAATTTGCTTCTTTCTCTTGGTATTCTTAGTTTAAACTAAACATACGTAGGCTCATATGCTAATTTCTAAGCCATTGAGGGCTGCCTCTTATCACAGGCTTTTTAAATCTCTTTTCAACACAAAAAGACAGAAAGTACAGGTGGGCCATATAGATAACACTGTGTTCAGACACAGGGGGTTATTTAATATTTAGTACAAAACAATGCTAAATTTAAGACAATAGATAATAAACAGTCACAGTCATGTGATCAGGGGGCTGAAAGAAGGTTCCTAGATACAAGGTAATCACAGCGGTAAAAAGTGTATTAATATAACTGTGTTGGTTGTGCAAAACTGGGGAATGGGTAATAAAGGGATTATCTATCTTTTAAAACAATAACAATTCTATGGTAGACTGTCCCTTTAAATACACTCTTCTACAACTGTAGTTGATACATTCTGATGAACTGCTTGTGCAATGCCACCCCTGCAGATTCGGGGCCAATCGGCTGCTAGCAGGAGTTGTCAATCAACCCAATCATATCTGATTGGGTTAAATGCTGTCCGCCGCTCAGAGGCGGCTGACAAGTTAAGGAGCCGCAGTCTTAAGACCACTGCTTCTTAACTGCTGAAGGCTCGCACAGAAACAGATGTATTAGGCACCATACGGTGCTTAATAATTTGGCCCCAGAGAGTGTTTTAAAGGGAAATAAAACCCTGTTTTTTCTTTTTTCACGATTCAGATAAAACATACCACCTTAAACAATTATCTAATTGACTTCTAGTATCTAATTTTCTGTGTTGCCTTGCTATCCTTTGTTGAGAAGCAGGTAGGTAAGTTTAGGAGTGTGCACGTGTCTGCAGGACAATATAGTAGCAGTTTTGCAACAATGCTATACATTAGCAAGAGCACTAGATGGCAGCACTATTTCCTGTCATGTAGTGCTTCAGGCATGTGCACGCTAACTATCTAGATATCTCTTCAAAGAATAACAAGAGAACAAAGCAAATTTGTTAACAGAATTAAATTGCAATTTTTTTAAAAACTGTAGCCTCTTTCTGAATTATGAAAGAAAGATTTTGGGTTTCATGTCCCTTGAAGTTTGCTCCGTTTCAAGTTGTTTATAGGTCAGTTTTATTTATTTTTATTGTACGTAGCTTGTGGATAGTTTGATGTTAGTAAGACTTAAAGAGCTCAGCATGAACCAATCCCATCCAACTTTTCTCCAATTTTTTTTATAAAAGCTGGTTTAAAAGTGTGACTATTGTAAACTGGCGACTTAAAGGGACACTGAACCCGCATTTTTTTTTCTTTCATGATTCAGATAGAGCATGCAATTTTAAGCAACTTTCTAATTTACTCCTATTATCACATTTTCTTCATTCTCTTTCTATCTTTATTTGAAAAGCAGGAATGTAAGTTTAGAAGCTGGCCTATTTTTGGTTCACAACCTGGGTTGTCCTTGCTGATTGGATAGCATTAATAAACAAGTGCTGTCCAGTGTTCTAAACCAAAAATTGGCTGGCTCCTTTGCTTAGATGCCTTCTTTTTCGAATAAAGATAGCAAGAGAACGGAAAAAAATGATAATAGGAGTAAATTAGAAAGTTGTTTAAAAATTGCATGCTCTATCTGAATCATGAAAGAAAAAATTTGGGTTTAGTATCCCTTTAATTATATGCAGTGCTCTTATTAGTGTGTGTATGTGTTTGTGTATAAGTGCTGGTAATTGGCAGTTTTGCATCCAGGTATTTATTGTAGAAAGATGTGTCCAAAAAGGTTGCGTAGTGAACAGGTTACATTCCACCAAAATAATATTTGAAATAGATAGTTCTTTCACATTTGTTGTATGAGAATCCAGCAATCAAGAGTCATAACAAATAGAAAGTTTACTCAGTAAACCACATAAAAGCCTCAGAATCAGTCAACATGCAAAACTACAAATCTGTGGCTTTACCGCACTCATCCTAATTGTACCACACAGAAACCCTTGAGATATTTGCGCATTCGCATCACTTGCAGTTTCATCTTTTGGATGTCAGCACATGCTAGAATTGACACGTATGGAAATCATTAAATGTGACTACAGCTAATGAGAATTACACAGGAACACAAAGAGGGCTGTATAAGGAGGATTTGGCACTCTGATTGCATAATCCATACCTCTGAATAAATCCTACGTTTTAGAACACATTTTCATGTTTATTTTGCAACTGATAAAAAAATCTCCTAACGCCAAGCTGATCCATAATCAAATATACAATTAGGTCAACAAACAAAACTGCCAACCGTATTTTTAAGATGGAAAAGGCACATTTTTTAAATGTATAATCCTTGAAAGTGTAACATAAACCGAAATAGAAAGCATGGACATTTTCCAGTTTATGTCTTTTTAAAGATGTTTTAAAAGCATATTAGTTATATGGTGACATTTTAACCTTTTAAATGGCAATTGTTGTTGATATCCTCTAGTCTATATAATGTAATATTTAAAAAAAAATAACAACTTTTAAAGAAGTATTTGTTAATATGTAGCTTTGACATCTTATTTTAATACTTCCTACATGCAGATCATCCACCAGTAACATAATTGTCTAATTCTCGCAGTCTAATACATTATTAGCGCTGCGGAATCTGTTGGTGCTCTACAAATAACCTATTAATAGGCATTCTGAAAAATACTGACGGGGTTATTGCATCTCAAGCACAGGGAAACATCCTGCATTTTGTTGGATTATCATATGCTCTGCCCAATGTCACTTATGAATCTCTCCAAACAGCTTTTAAAACCATTTAGTCCCTCGTCTGATCCACCCACTCCCATCCTATATACCAAACAGCTCTGATAAATCCCTGTCCAGCTCCGCCCTGTGATGTGATATGACTCAGCCGCCAGATTTGCTGCCAATCAGCGTTAAGAGGTCCTAATGCTGCTTTTTTACACCCGCTGGTATTACGAGTCTTGCAGGTTTAGGGGCACCGCACACTTCTTTGGCCTTACTGCGAAACAACTTACGTAAAATTCGTAAAGTCTTTTTTCTATGGGACTTCCATAGCACCGGTATTACAAGTCTGTCCTGGGAGGAAAAAAAGTGAGCGGTACACCCTACCCGTTCAAGAGTCCTAACGCATTTAAAAGTCAGTAATTAAGAGTTTTATGGTACAATGCCGTAGCATAAAACTCATAACTAAAGTGCTAAAAAGTACACTAATACCCATAAACTACCTATTAACCCCTAAACCGAGGCCCTCTTTCATCACAAACACTATAATACAATTTTTAACCCCTAATCTGCCGCTCCGGACATTGCCGCAACTATAATAAACATATTAACTCCTAAACCACCGCACTCCCGCCTCGCAAACACTATTTAAATATTATTAACCGCTAATCTTCCGCCCCGCCACTATACTAAATGTATTAACCCCTAAACCTAAGTCTAACTCTAACCCTAACACCCCCTAACTTAAATATAATTACAATAAATCTAAATAAATATTAATATTATTACCTAAATAATTCCTATTTAAAACTAAATACTTACCTATAAAATAAATAATAAGCTAGCTACAATATAACTAATAGTTACATTGTAGCTAGCTTCGGGTTTATTTTTATTTTACAGGCAAGTTTGTATTTATTTTACAACAACAGAAGAAGCAGACACCAGGTAACGGCAGTTTCGAAATCCAAAATTTAATTCTGTGAGACAGTGCAAAAACAATGTGCCCCAAGCATGTAGAGAGAACAAGGCCTCTTACGCATTTTGTGTGAGAAAACACACTTCCTCAGAGAGATGATTTATTTTAACTAGGTAGAATAGTTAAATAAATAAATATAGTGCAAAAATGTTTTCAAACAGTGAAAATGATTGGAAAGAGGCTTACCAGTACTCGCTCTACGCGTTTCGGCCCTTACTAGGCCTTTATCAAGACACAGTCTTGAGTCTTGATAAAGGCCTAGTAAGGGCTGAAACGCGTAGACCGAGTACTGGTAAGCCTCTTTCCAATCATTTTCACTGTTTGAAAACATTTTTGCACTATATTTATTTATTTTATAGAAGGACATCGTCATTTGTTTGCCATTCTGTAGTACACAGACACCACCTGTGGAGCCAGCTGCCATTCACATTAGACACTCACGGAAGCAGTTGTTTAACCTTGGGATTTACAACAAGCAATATATCACATATCAGGATTTTCAAGTACCCACTTTTTGAAGAATTTTTCTTTTTATACACATTTTTGCTGCAAGTTGTTTTTTATTTTTATTTTTTCCAGCACATTGGATCACTAGCTCCACTTTTGTTGGTCACCGTATATACACTATTTGTATTTTTCTTAATCTTTTTTGGACATTATCCCAATAGGGATTTTTCTGGACATTCACTTATTCAGATATTTTTTGTACACTATTTTTTTTGGACACCAACACATCACAGCACATCACACCTCTGCACCTGAATGGATTAGAGTTTTATTCATATTGAATCATCATATTCATTGTTATATCTAGTATTTGTATTTTACATTCATTTAGCTGCTTTCATGGTCTTTTAGCAGAGACGACCCATTTGGTATTATCTAGTGTGTTTTTACCATTGTTTTAAGACTCTTTTATTGTTTTATCCTGTTCTTACATTGTTATGCAATGCTGACGATTGCCCTTACCCTGTATTAATTATTTATTTATGTATTAATTAGCATGGATCCATGAGTATTTTATTCTATTATTTGTACTAATAAATAAGCAATTTATTTATTCCTACATATTCAATTACATTTTGTTTATTCGCTGTTATTCCCTTTGCCTCCGTTTGGTCAGGAGCCTGGGGTCTCTATTTAATTTAACATATTGCTTCTATTGGTGGTTACTAGGCATCACCACTCCCAGTCCCAGGCCAAAGGGTTTCCCAAGTAGGCGCTAGTCCATATTTTATTTACATATTCTATCTGGTTTTGTACTTTAGTTAATTTAATTTAATTTATTTAATTGTTGTTAATTTAGTTAATTTATTTAATTATAGTGTAGTGTTAGGTGTTATTGTAACTTAGGTTAGGTTTTATTTTACAGATACTTTTGTATTTATTTTAGCTAGGTAGTTATTAAATAGTTAATAACTATTAAATAACTATTCTACCTAGTTAAAATAAATACAAACTTGCCTGTAAAATAAAAATAAACCCTAAGCTAGATACAATGTAACTATTAGTTATATTGTAGTTAGCTTAAGGTTTATTTTATAGGTAAGTATTTAGTTTTTAATAGGAATTATTTAGTAAATGATAGGAATTTTTATTTAGATTTATTGTAATTATATTTAAGTTAGGGGGTGTTAGGGTTAGAGTTAGACTTAGGTTTAGGGGTTAATACATTTAGTATAGTGGCGGCAACATTGGGGGAGGCAGATTAGGGGTTAATAAATATAATGTAGGTGTTGGCGATGTTGGGGCCAGCAGATTAGGGGTTCATAAGTATAATGTAGGTGGCGGCGGTGTCCGGAGTGGCAGATTAGGGGTTAATAAATATAATGCAGGTGTCGGCGATGTTGGGGGCGGCAGTTTTGGGGTTAATAAGTGTAAGATTAGAGGTGTTTAGACTCGAGGTTCATGTTAAGGTGTTAGGTGTAGACATACATTTTATTTCCCCATAGGAATCAATGGGGCTGCGTTACTGAGTTTTACGCTTCATTTTTGCAGGTGTTAGACTTTTTCTCAGCCGGCTCTCCCCGTTGCTTCCTATGGGGAAATCGTGCACAAGCACGTACGACCAGCTCACCGCTGACTTAAGCAGCGCTGGTATTGGAGTGCAGTAAGGAGCAAAATTTTGCTCTACGCTCACTTCTTGCCTTTTAATGCCTGGTTTGTGGAACCCTGTAATACCAGCACTGCAGGTAAGTTAGCGGTGAGAGATGGCGCAGGTCTATTAGGTTATTTTTCTCTAATGAATGAAGAGAAAAAGGGCTTGAAGTGTATATAAAAGCCAATTGATAATGGTGCAGTATACTCACTCCGTAAGTTGTATATGGTCTGCTGAACTGGAGTGTGATGTCAGGTGGCAAAAGTCCACAGGATTCTAGTATCAAATGACAATCTTCCAAAAAGTATCCAAATACTAGACTTGGAGTGAGATGGAAATTTAAATGAAAAAGTATCCAATATATACTAATAAATATGTAGTAACTTACTCCATATAAAAGGACAATCCGGCCAGGCACAGCAAGGAAAGATGATGACAATCTTTCAGCTTAGATAAAAAAGAGGTTTATTTGCTCAACGCGTTTCAACGTATTACACGTCTTTTTCAAGAGCAGAAGTTAAAAAACAAGTAAAACAAATGATGAGTGTGTTTGCTGTGACAAAATGGGGCCGGTATATATACAGAAAGACAAATATTCCAACTTCCTGTCCTGTACAGGAAATTGGACTTACATGATATAAAATTTCATATAATTTGCATCAATATCCAACCTATTGTATATATTGGTTAAAACTATAATTGAAAATATGCAGTTGAATAACTTTAAATCTAATTTAGATGAATAATAAAGTGGTTCGGTATTGATACAAATTTTAACCAATCAGAATGCATATGCAATATGTTAACCAATAGAAAAGTTCGTCATGTTCGTCAAACGAGTGGTACGTAGAATGAAAGTTCCGTTTCAGGTCCGATTAAGGTCATGTGATATTTTCATCCAATCCAGGGTAAGTTGAAGTAAAAGGTCTATGTTCCGGTGATGTTAGCAGAGAAGTTCCCAAACAAGTCTGTGTTTGTTGTATCATGTAGTAATGGAGGAGGTGTCCAGGATGACGTATACGTGCAAGTTCTAACCAATAAGCCAAAAAAACCATACGGATGTTCTATGGAGAAGAGAAAAGGAGAAAGTGACCAGCAATTGTTCTTGAATAGATTTGCAAAAACATAATATTGTATGTTAACAAAGAAAAAACGAAAAACTGTGAGTTAACGTGATATAATAATATCCCTAATAAAAAGGAAAAATAAACTAACATGTGTATTGCAATTGACTCATTTAGACAATTAAAATAATACTGCAGCTTCAAAATAAAAATTCTATTTTGCTATTAATGACCCATTTGTTATTGATTTTAAGGAAATACAACCTGTATTACAATTTGTTGCATAATTTATTAAAAGGAAAAACTGTCACACATACATATAATGTGTTTACCATAACGACCTGTGATATCTCATGTCGGAACATGATATACCGTAGTGACATATTACATTTGAACACCTTGTGTTTTTTGTATACAAAAAATTCTTAAAGAAACAGTGCACTTTTGAATTATTAAAGTGACAGTACATTATTAGAGGTATAACCTAAAATGACGATAGTGTGCATTTATAGTTATCAGTGCTACAATAAAAAACTAGAAACTTTTTTGTTTTGCTATTAATGACCCACTTGATATTGATTTTTGGGAAATACACCCTGTATTACAATTTATTGCATAATATATTAAAAGAACAAACTAACATACATACATATAATGAGTTTACCATAACGTCTTATATAATCTGATATCACATGCCAAAACATAATATACCGCAGTGACTTATTAGATCAGTTCTTAGTTCATTTGTTACAGATTATTGTGTGTTTTTCCATCTTGCACTTCTGTACATTGTTGTATTTTATATTGCTTTTTCTCCTATCTAAGAACACTCTAAATGATTCGAGGGCAGCCTGACAAAATAAATACAACAGTAACCTTAAAGATAACCACCCAGAAATGTCTAATTGGGAAACTATTACCAATAAGTTACAAAAACTTTATTCCAAAGAAAGTAAAAAATGGTGGAAAATCACCTTTCTAAGCAGATACTTAAATTAAGGGATTGTACCTAGGGGTCTAAGGGTATATAAAGTCCCTGCCTTTGGAATAAATGATAAAAAATTTATGGAAAAATGGAATGCAGCTTTACATAAATGTTCTACTGAACTTGTTAGTCTACTTTATGAATACCAAGAAATAAATTTAAAAATATTGAAAAAGAAATCATAGCCCTATAAATTGAATTAGATTCATTTTTATCTAATAAAGCTTGTAGTAAAAAAATTGAGGGAATTAAAAGGAAGGCTAAGGAATTAGATGAACAGATTGGGGATTCCAAATACAACAAATATCTTAGAGATAAAGATGATTTTAATAATGGAACACAATATGTACAAGTCCAATCAGTTAATACTAACACCCAGGGTCAAGTTATTGTAAATAAATCAACAAACAATCATCCCCCCTTAAATAGGGGAAGATTTTTTTCTAACACTAAACCATGGGAGAAAAATAGGACCCATTCTCATTCAAAACCATACAGAGACACACATCAAGGGTACACATACCACAATAGATATTCTGGTACCAATCATTATGATTTCAGATACAAGGAAGATTATACGTATAATAATCACATCAGACATAACAATTCTACGTATAATAGAAGGGATTATTCCAGGAATAATTATACTTCAAAAGACATAGGCAACAATTATAACAAGTATCAGAATAGATATGATCATGACAATGACACAAGACATCATAATCGAGTTGAACCAGAACATACACGCCCTTTTCCAACCGAGTCCAATCGGGACAGACACAAAACAGGGCCCTCACACACTCACACTCACCACAATTGGACACACCCAAACAGATATTCACCACTACGGTTAGACGGACACGTCAATTACAACATGAATCCGACAGACAGGTCCAACCAAAAGAAAAGGGAGAGAACACCAGATCATATAGGGGGGGAAGAGGAGGTAGAAGAAAGACACAGGAGAAGAAGACAAATGGAGTAGATATACACAATATATCTTGAAAAATAATTACTGAACAAGAATGCAAAGTTCTAATTAAGGGTCTTAAATTTATACCCACACAAGGGGTGAACACATTTCAGTTATTTATAGAAGCACAAAAATGTATTAGAAACCTTACAGTGAAACTTTTTTTTGCTAAAAAAGACACACTTTGTTATATTCCACCTGACCCCAGATCTAAATTCAAAAATCCTTCAAAGTTCTACCCCAGTCATTGTAAAGGATCGAGTATAGATGTTTTTGGTAAACTGATTCTTAAAGACATAGAAAATATACAACAACAACCTAAGTTTCACAATTTGACTAAGTCAGAATCAGAAACCCTTAAAAATTTAAATAAAAGAGAAGATATTGTAATCAAAGAAGCCGACAAAGGCGGCAGAATAGTCGTAATGGATAGGGAGTTTTATTTACAGGAGGCTACCAAAATATTGTCTGATGAAAACACATATAAAGTTCTTGGTCAGTCACCCAAAAAATAATTTTGTAAAGAATTACATGAAGTTCTCATTCAAGCTCTAGACAGAGAGATTATATCTGAGCAAGAATGTTATTTTTTATATAAAACTGATTCTAAAACACCTATTTTTTATTTTTTACCCAAATTACACAAAAATCCAATTCATTCCCCCAGGCGCCCCATTATTAGCGGGATTGATTCCCTAACAGCTAACTTGTCTTCCTTTATTAATTTCCTATTACAGCCTTATGCAAAAAATTCAAGATCCTATTTGAAGGACACTACTCATGCTCTTAACATACTCAATCAAATTAAATGGGAACCCAGTTTTCTTTGGGCTACCATGGATGTTACTTCTTTGTACTCTATAATAGACCATAAAAAAGGAGTTTCATCAGTTGAATGGAGGTTAAAACAAGATCCTAATTTGTCAGATTCTCTTTTGGAATTTATTGTCAAGGCTATTGAATTCATGTTAAGTAACAATTTCTTCTGGTTTAACAATAAACTTTATTTGCTGATATGTGGAACTGCCATGGGCACCAGGTTCGCCCCAAGCTATGCCAACATTTACATGGACCACTTTGAACATTTCTATGTATGGTCTAGTGACATACTTGGGGCGGATCTGGTGACATGGCGGAGATACATTGATGACGTAATATGTATTTGGCAGGGCGATTCACAATCTTTACAATCTTTTATTTCTCATCTTAACAATAATAATATGAACATAATACTTACCCCTGAAATTCATGAAACAGAAGCGACATTTTTAGATTTATCTATTTCAGTTATAGAGGGAGTTATATGTACTAAAACATTTTTCAAGAAATGTGACATGAATACATACATTAGACATGACAGTCAACATCATCCTGCATGGCTTCAAGCTATCCCTAAAGGCCAATTTCAACGCATAAGACGTAATTGCAACAGACTAGAGGACTATGATGAACAGTCTATAATGCTAAAAAGGAGATTCCTACAAAAGGGATATCAGTCAGAAAAATTAGAACTAGATAGACAACACATTAAAAACCTAGACCGTGAAGAGATACTTAGAGGACAGAAACATATGCAATCTAATGAAAATTCCTTCCCAAGGTTAATTACGACCTTTAACTCTAGACACAATCAGATCAGGAACATCATAAAAAAACACTGGCATGTGTTACAGAGCGATGACATTTTAGAAAAAATTATACCCTCTAGACCCCAAATTACTTTTCGAAAATGCCATAATTTTAAACAAAACTAGCTCCTTCACTAATAAAAGGTATAACTCCCAAAATCCCCTTATCCATTTCAAATCTACAAGGTTTCTATACCTGCGGCCGTTGTAAGGGTTGTAACTACACCAAAAGGTACATAAGTCATTTACCTCCTCCACTACAGGGAAAACATTCATAATTCAACATTTCATCACTTGCAAAACAACTAATGTCATATATCTATTACAATGCAATTGCAAGATCCAATACTTAGGACAAACAACTAGGTTTCTAAAAACACGTATTTTAGAACATTTAAATAAAATAGAGAAAAAACATGAAGATCATGGAGTACCCTTGCATTGCAATTCATGTCAAGATTTCATCAAAAAAAAAATTCTTTTGTTAGGTATAGAGAGAGTATCCACACACTGGAGGGGGGGACACTCGATAAAGAACTGGATAGAAGAGAACTTTGGTGGATACATACTTTGGGAACATACAATCAATGGAGCCTAAATAAAGACATCAGAATAGCAGCCTTTGTTTAGGATATGACATATTGAAACACAAAGAAAGTCATTTATATTAACAATTTTCATTTAGGTTATTTTTATATAATATTTTATATTTTATATTTTATTTTTTTTCACAACATATTTCATTTGGTTATTATACATTATTCATAAAAATATTCCTTATTTGAAAATGATTAATATTATAAAATAATATCAAGATCTGTCCATTATACATATAATTGTCTATACACTGGCACTTTATAATACTGGGATACATTGTGTAATGTCATTGAAATATGTATTGTCCCTTTAAAAATAAATAAAAAAGATTCAAAATATAAATAATAATAAACTCTTAGAAATATTTAGAATATATGTAACACGAAAAAGTTTCTAGATTTTTATTGTAGCACTTATAATTGTAAGTTCATACTATTGATATTTTAGGTTATACCTCTAATAATGTACTGTCACTTTAGGAATTTAAATGTGCACTATTTCTTTAAGAATTTTTTCTATACAAGAAACACAAGGTGTTTAAATCTAATAAGTCACTGCGGTATATTATGTTTTGGCATGTGATATCAGATTATATAAGACGTTATGGTAAACTCATTATATGTATGTATGTTAGTTTTTTCTTTTAATATATTATGCAATAAATTGTAATACAGGGTGTATTTCCCAAAAATCGATATCAAATGGGTCATTAATAGCAAAACAAAAAAGTTTCTAGTTTTTTATTGTAGCACTGATAACTATAAATGCACACTATCGTCATTTTAGGTTATACCTCTAATAATGTACTGTCACTTTAATAATTCAAAAGTGCACTGTTTCTTTAAGAATTTTTTGTATACAAAAAACACAAGGTGTTCAAATGTAATATGTCACTACGGTATATCATGTTCCGACATGAGATATCACAGGTCGTTATGGTAAACACATTATATGTATGCATGACAGTTTTTCCTTTTAATAAATTATGCAACAAATTGTAATACAGATTGTATTTCCTTAAAATCAATAACAAATGGGTCATTAATAGCAAAATAGAATTTTTATTTTGAAGCTGCAGTATTATTTTAATTGTCTAAATGAGTCAATTGCAATACACATGTTAGTTTATTTTTCCTTTTTATTAGGGATATTATTATATCACGTTAACTCACAGTTTTTCGTTTTTTCTTTGTTAACATACAATATTACGTTTTTGCAAATCTATTCAAGAACAATTGCTGGTCACTTTCTCCTTTTCTCTTCTCCATAGAACATCCTTATGTTTTTTTTGGCTTATTGGTTAGAACTTGCACGTATACGTCATCTTGGACACCTCCTCCGTTACTACGTGATACAACAAACACGGAGACTTGTTTAGGAACTTCTCTGCTAACATCACCGGAACATAGACCTTTTACTACAACTTACCCTGGATTGGAAATATTGAAATATCACATGACCTTAATCGGACCTGAAACGGAACTTTCATTCTACGTACTACTCGTTTGAGGACTACACATGACAAACTTTTCTATTGGTTAACATATTGCATATGCATTCTGATTGGTTAAAATTTGTATCAATACCGAACCACTTTATTATTCATCTAAATTAGATTTAAAGTTATTCAACGGCATATTTTCAATTATAGTTTTATCCAATATATACAATAGGTTGGATATTGATACAAATTATATGAAATTTTATATCATGTAAGTCCAATTTCCTGTACAGGACAGGAAGTTGGAATATTTGCCTTTCTGTATATACACCGGCCCCATTTTGTCACAGTAAACACACTCATCATTTGTTTTACTTTTTTTTTTAACTTCTGCTCTTGAAAAAGATGTGTAATACGTTGAAACGCGTTGAGCAAATAAACCTCTTTTTTATCTAAGCTGAAAGATTGTCATCATCTTTCCTTGCTGTGCCTGACCGGATTCTCCTTTTATATGGAGTAAGTTACTACATATTTATTACTATATATTGGATACTTTTTCATTTAAGTTTCCATCTCACTCCCAGTCTAGTATTTGGATACTTTTTGGAAGATTGTCATTTGATACTAGAATCCTGTGGACTTTTGCCACCTGAGATCACACTCCAGTTCAGCAGACCATATACAACTTACAGAGTGAGTATACTGCACCATTATCAATTGGCTTTTATATACACTTCAAGCCCTTTTTCTCTTCATTCATTTGAGAAAAATCACCTAATAGACCTGCGCCATCTATCACCACTAACCAATTTCTATACAGTCACTGAGGAAAGACTGCAAGAAGGCAGCGGTCTAATCTAAAGGAGAGTATCAGTTCTTAGTTCATTTGTTACAGAATATTGTACAGGCAGCCCTCAGTTTACGCCTGGGTTAGGTTCCAGAAGGAATGGTTGTAAATCGAAACCATTGTAAATTGAAACCCAGTTTATAATGTAAGTCAATGGGAAGTGAGGGAGATAGGTTCCAGGCCCCTCTCAAAATTGTCATAAGTAACACCTAATACATTATTTTTAAAGCTTTGAAATGAAGACTTTTAAGTGCTAAAAAGCATTATAAACCTAATGAAATAATCACACAACACAGAATATATAATTAAACTAAGTTAAATGAACAAAAACATTTGCTAAACAGCATTATAAACCTCATAAAATAATCACAACACAGACTTCACTTGCATTTTTCTGCAACCAGTTCTTTCTATGCATTCCAATCTGGACTGATTTATAGACAGAAAGATCTTGTTCCTTTGAAATCTGCTTGATAGCGCAGGTCTGGTTAAACTGATTAATTTCAGCTTGCTTGGCTTTGCTGCAACACAAGCGGACAGCTCCACCTATTGGCTATTTTAATAAATGCACTGCTTTTCAATAGCAGTCACATGACTGGGAAAAAAGGTTGTTATTCTGAAACGGTGTAAATTGAACCGTTGTAAAACGAGGGTCACCTGTATTCTTTTCCATCTTGCACTTCTGTACATTGTTGTATTTTATAGCGGTGAAAGAAAACGGCTTGTTAGCACCGCACAGCCTCTAACGCAAAACTCGTAATCTGGCCGTATATTTCCAAAACACTGCCCATAATATACTGAATACCTTTGTCTTTATCTCCCTTATATCAAAACTGTCTACCTTCACCAGTTCCTGTGTATCTTATTCACAAAAAAATGGAGACGAGTGAGCTTTAGTATAACTGCCTGGAATAACATAAGAACTGATGCTAGAGAGACTGGTCAGTAATAACCAAAATGGGGGTTTTAAAAATGTAATTCAGGTTTTGGGGAAGAATTAATATTTGATTTTTATTTGTGTCCTGACATTTCCTTATAGTTTAAATAGAAATAAAATATGTTTTTATTATTCATAATTACTAAGTACTGTCTTATTTACAGTTTCATTAACAGGCCTAACAATCTCAATTCATGACGTGTGTGCAGTTAAGGTTGTCTTTCCATTTTTTAATTAACATAACATAACTGCAATCATGAACACATTTTCTTATGATCATATTTTTTTTTGGACATACTTCAAAGTTTAAAGTGGTAATCTGAACAATATGATAACAGATTTAGAAAACAAAGAAATAATGTGTTTATAAAAGTAGAACCTGAGAATGTGCCAGTCAACAGTCTAAAAACAATCCCATGTGAAAAGTCAAAGTATGAAATATGTGAAACAGAAAAAGTTTGTTTATAAAAACATAAGGTTATTGAATTAGATAAATCCATAAGTCATGAGTAAACATAAGGTGAAAAATACTTCTTAATGGATAAGAATATCTCTGGTCCTCAATGTAAATTATCTTACAGGTTTTCAAAGATCACAATTATTTTAAAATGATACAAAAGATAAGTCTTTTTGTGTGTTGGGATGGATTTTATTTAAAAAACCACTTCTACAGCAAAAAGCCATTCAGTCATTGGCATTGGAGTAGACCCTGTGGCTAAATATCATCACTTGCTATGGAATGATAGTATTATTATGCATTTTAAAGTTACTAAAGATAAGAAGAAAATATAGCTAATCTTAATTTTTTTTTTTTTTTTTATAAATATTTTTATTGAGAGCACAGATGGGATACAGAAAAAAGAGAAAGGTGAAGACAATAACAACGAGGAACAGTCTCAATATAATAACAAAAAAAGAAAAAAAAAAAAATAACTGTCATGGCGTTCCCTTCAAAAGAAAAGGGAATACCATGAAACAAGAGGAGGAATCCAGCAACCATACATTGAACAAATCATAACAATCGACTCTGTAGCTAGGATAAACTGGACTCTTCACTCTCTGTCCCAACTATGTCTTCCAATATGTCTCATCTGTGAACTTATTTTCTAGTAGAGATTGCTACACAACACATAAAACTAAAAGAAAAGAGAAAAAGAAAAAAAGAAAAAAAAAAAAAAAAAAAAAAAAAGAAAAAAAAAAAAGGAAAAATAAATAAAGAAAAAATTAGATACGCCAGAGTTTGTGTATTCTTATCAGCCTTCGATTTTACAGTCGCATTCAATTCTCTAAAGTAATGACTTGTTATACCTGTGGCAATTCCCCTCTTAGTATTGCATTCATAACATATTATGTTGATCTTAACGGGTAAATAATTTTCTTCTGTATATCTATTGCCTGAGAGTATATAAAAGTTTCCCACTTTTTAAAGAAAGTCTCGACTTCCTTACTTTTATCTTGTTCTATCAGACATTGTTCTAGTGTCATTTGTTTAAAGATAAAATTACTCACTTCTGCTATAGATGGTAGTTTTTTTGAGATCCAGGTTCTCAGCAACAGAAACCTTGCCACCCCTATCACTAGTTCGATGAATAATTTATTTTTTAATCTGGAATCTGCCTGAAATAGGAAAAAGACTGTATCTCGGGAGATTGATATCCCTGTTTTTACTATCCTTGAGAGTAGAAAACTTATTTTATTCCAATACTGCCTAACTAATGTGCATTCCCAAAAATAGTGTATGATATCGGCCCCGCTGTTACCGCATTTCGCACATTTATCCTTAATTTGGCTGTTCCATCTTGTCATGGCACATGGTGTCAGATATGTTTGATTGAGTAGGAAGATATGTGCTTCTCTAAAATTAGTAGCAGTGAAGATCTTATTTATTTTATTAATACTGTTATATATACGATCTTCATTGCAATCTCTAAACCCCTTCAGTTGCCATTTTTTGACGATAAGATTTAAATTTAATCTACCCTCCTGTCTCAGAGCTTCATTGTACCATTTTCTAATCGAGAAATCTCCTGCTTTACTTAAATTAAAATTCAACATAAGTGAGGGCCAGTCCCAGTCCTTGTTTTGGAGGTGTAATAGCTTATTGGCTAGACTCCTTATTTGTAGGTACGCAAAAAAAAATTCATTGGGTAAATCGAAGTCAGCTCTTAATTCCTCAAACGTCTTAATGTGCGGATTTTCTGTGTTGAAATTAATCATTTGACCAATATATATCAATCCCTTACTTTTCCACCTATGGAAGACTGCAGATTTTAACGCTTCCGGGAAAAGGGGGTAACCAGTAATTGTTAAATAATTAGATATTGTATAATTAACTTTTAATTTCTTGCAATACTGCTGCCACGCTTTTATAATACTCATAACTGAGCTAATCTTTTTAATCTTTTTGGGAATATCTGCAACTTTAGTATGTAAAAGAGCCTTTAAAGAGTAGGGTTTCACTATTCCCTCTTCCAATGACCTTGCTGTATAATATTCCTTATCTAGTAGCCATTCCGCTGCAATTTTAACATGGCATGCTAAGTTATATTTCCCTATATCTGGGAGGGCAAATCCTCCAGATTCCTTTGAGAGAGACAATATTTTGAGAGAGATTTTTTTTCTTTTCTTACCCCACAGAAAATCAGTAATATTTTTATTGAACACTTTAATATCTGTGGATTTAATGAGTAAAGGTAAATTCTGCATTTTATACAATATCTTCGGAAAAATAATCATTTTGATTAAACTGATTTTACCTGAGAGGGCTAAGGGAATATGTTTCCACACGTTTAACTGGTCAGTAATTTTCTGTAGAATTGGTTTAACATTCAAGTCATACCACAACTTAGGGTTCTTACTAAGATTAATTCCAAGATATGTAATCTGGTCTACTACTTTATAGGGAAACAAAGTATTAGATTTTTTTTGTTTATTAAGCCATAAGAGTTCGGTTTTACTAAAATTAACTCTATAACCCGAAAAGGAGCTATATAGCTCTATTATATCCATAAGTTGTGGTATGCTCCGATTGCTATTTCTCAGGAATATCAGAACGTCATCAGCATATAGCAAGATCTTTTCCTCTATATTATTACAAACAATCCCTTGCATCTCTTGACGAATTTTAATGGCTAATGATTCAATGGACAGATTAAACAAGAAGGGTGACAAGGGACAACCTTGTCTTGTACCTCTTTTCAGAGCAATATCTGCAGATTCCACTCCATTCACTGAAATAACAGATATCGGATTTTTGTATATTGCTTTGATATAGTTTAGAAAGGGGCCCGAGAAACCAAACTTAGACAGTGATGTAAAAAGATGATCCCACTGTACCGCATCAAAAGCTTTTTCAGCATCTATGGCTATTAAGGCTGCATCTTCTCCTATCTCTTGGTGTTTATCTGCCAGATCGTTGAAATATTCAATAATAATGCAAGCTTTACGTATATTAACCACAGAACTTCGGTTATTCATAAACCCTACTTGATTTGTATGTATGATATTACCAAAAAATTTTTTTAATCTTTCCGCGACAATTATTGCTAAGATCTTATAGTCCACATTTAGTAGGGAAATAGGTCTATATGCGTCTGTCTTCTCAGGGTCCCTTCCTTTTTTATATATCAGAATTGTATTTGCTTTAGTGAAGTTCTTTGACATGCTAGGATTCTCGGAGTAATACCAATTATATAATTTGGTCAAATATGGTGCAATTTCTTTTTTTAAAATTTTATAGAACTCGGCTGGCAGATGATCCGGCCCGGGTGCTTTATTTAATTTAATCTTATTAATTGTTGTTTCTACTTCTTCTATCGTAATAGGCTGATTAATTGTATTAGCTTCTTCCAGTGTTATTTTAGGAGTAGTTATTGAATCCCAGAACCGCCTTTTATTTGAGCTGTCTAGCTCGGCTGCCCCATAAAATTTGCTGTATATTTGGTAAAAGATCTCGTTTATTTCTAACGGGTCATGTATGTATGTATCTTCCACTTTTATTGCCGGTATTATATTAGTTTTTTTTTCAGATTTAACTACTTTCGCTAGGAGACTACCTGTTTTATTACCAAATTTCATAAACTTAGCTTTGTTTTTAAGATCTTCTCTAGTAGTTTCTTGTATATAAAATGTGTCCCTTTCTTGTTTTGCCTGGGTATACCTGGACCAGTTTTTTTTTGTAGTGTTTGATAAGTATCTATTATAAGAGTTTATAGCTTGATTCGTTAATTGTTCTTCCCTTCTCTTTCTTTTCTTTTTAAATATGGCCATATAGCTTATTATTTCTCCCCTTAACACTGATTTAGCTGTTTCCCACAGTATTTCTATCCTATCTAGATATTCTCTGTTCAAATTTATAAGAATATTGAATTTTTCTCTTAGCATAGCTACAAAAGATGCATTTTTCAGCATATATTTCGGGAAATTAAAGAAGTTTCTTTTAGGAGCTCTAGTTAATATTTCCTCTAGGGTAAGTTCTAGTGTAATAGGAGCGTGATCAGATATGATCACATCTTTTATATCTGCCTTTGGGTTAGCCAACAATAAAGACTCGGATATCAGGAAAAAATCAATCCTAGATAGTGATTCTAGTGATTTTGATAAGCATGTAAATCTTTTTAAATCTGGATATTGGAGTCTCCAAATATCATGGACTTTGAGTGATTTTTTAAATGTATGCAGGATTCTCATTTCCTTCGATATTCTAGAATCCTTTTTCCTACCTTTTGTGCTTTTCCTATCTAGTGGGAATCTAGGTGTTAAATTAAAGTCACCCGCAATTATTAAATTTTTTTCATTATGCTTTAGCATTAATACCTGCAATTTATTCCAAAATTCCGGGTCCAGATTATTTGGACCATAGACATTACATAAAGTATAAATCTTTTTTTTTATTTCTATTTCAATAATAATATAGCGTGCATTGTCATCTTTTTTAACTTCAAGAATTTTATATTCTAGATTCTTGCCAAGTAGTATAGCTACACCCTTTTTCCTTTCTAGACATGGAGTGGCGACTACTTCTTTTACCCAACTAACTTTTAATTTAGCTAATTCTGTTGCCGACAACCTGACTTCCTGAAGAAAGGCAATATCAGTATTTAATTTTTTAAGATGCTTTAAGATTGTCTTTCTTTTAATAGGGGAAACAATACCACCAACATTCCAAGATGTAAGACCTAGTAAATTCCTAATTTTATTCTATGCAAGCAACCAACCACAAAATTTCCAACACGACTAGACATATCTTTAACTTTATGAAAGGCTGATAAGAAGACAAAGGGAAAAAAAAAAAAAAAAAAAAAAAAAAAAAGAGTATAAATCAAAACCAATTAAAATTTTAACGCTGTTCTCCTTTATGTCATAAATCCTGACAAACTGTGACATAATACTGTTTAGCTTCTTCATAATTCTGAAAAGATTTAAAGCCATCCCTACCTCCTACTTTTAAGATGGCAGGATAAACTACAAATGCCTGTAGCCCCTTTTGAATGAATTGCGAGCACATTTGTGACATTATTTTCCTTTTGTTCGAGGTTTCCATTGAAAAGTCTTGAAAGATAAGGACTTTCCTGTCATCCAGCAGGAGAGGTTCTGTAAGTTTTTTAAAGTATTTTAAGATTTCAGTTTTGTCCTTATAGTTCAAGAATTTTGCAATCACTGGCCTATTGCGGGATCTACCCATAGGGTCTTCATCCGAGTATTGCTTACTTGAACCCAATCTATGTATCCGCTCAGCTATGATTTCTAATCCTTCCCTTTGCATGCCCAGTTTCCTTGGTATTTCTTTGGTAATGAGTGTTTCTAACTCTCTATTTACATATTTTTCAGATATACCTATGAACCTTAGATTATTTCTTCTTGATCTGTCTTCAGCAACATCTGCTCTGACTTGTAATTTTACAATCTGTCCGGTTAACTCTTCTATCCTATTACTTTTAATAGTCAGTTGATCCTCTAGGTTCGATATTCTATTTTCTATTTCTCCTATTCTTGCGTTAAAATGTTTTAGCTCATTTGATACCGATGATATTTCTAGTCTGAGATTATCAAACTGTGGCATCAATAAAGCAGAAATTTGAGTTATTAACATTTGTGTATCTATGTTAACATTAGGTGTGTTCACACTATCTAAATTCTCTTGTATGGGATCGATTGTATTCTTGTTCTTATTTCTTTCCCTGGTTTTGGCTGACATCACAGCTGGGGACTTATCTTTTGAATTCTGGATAAACTTATCCATTAATAATCACTTGTTGTAGATAATTTTTCTTCTTCCTTTCTTCCCTTCCCAAAAAAAAAAAAAAAAAAAAAAAAAAAAAAAAAAAGGGAAAAAACCAAAGAGGAGGGGGAAAGTATGTGAGTAAAACTAATGTGGAGAAGTGTTAATAGTGAATATGAGCCACTTGGGCCGGTGTAAATCTAAGTGATCAGGGACTAAGCCAAAGTCTACAAAGAGAATAAAAAATAAAGATAAAAAGTGTGAGATGGTGTCTTAAGTCAAAAGTGAGTAACTAGTGTAGGAGTGTATAAGTGTATGAGTGAAAAAAAAAAAAAAAAAAAAAAGAGAGGGAAATCTATATATCAAGTACCCAACAAGGGATAGATTATAATGTTAAGCGCTATACAATTTTCTAAGCTAAATTATTTCTTTGAGTTTAACTTCTTAACTACTTTTAAACGTTATAAAGCCTTCAATCTTAAACAATTAAGAAAATAAAGAATAAGAGAACAAAAACAGAGTTCAATTTACTTCACACTCTTCTATTTTATCAATCTAGCCTATCAAGCCTTCCAAGAAAAAAACCAACTTGAACCAACTACCAGATTTTTCACTGCTATCCCTAGATCCTGTTCACAACACAAGCCCACTGGATCAGAGTCCCAGACTTATACCCTAGCCACACTGTACATTCTTCACAAAGGTGAAACCATGGGTATTTTTGCCACATATAACAAAACTCTAAAACTTAATCAAATACAGCACAGTTGGTCCTGGGTTAATATATCTTTGTCAGAAGAACATAACAGTCTTTCCAAGTGTCACCAACTACCTAGTTCTTCACTGGGGTCAGCATTTTCATCACCATACAGTCCACTTGCATGCTAATCCCAGACTTGCACACCAGGCTTTCAGATTTTTCTTCCTGTTATTATAGTGAAACTTTTAATCAGACTGTTATCACAACCAAGATCCGTGGCTACTATCAGTCCAAATATCTGCTAGTACCAGTTTCTTCACTGGGAGCTTCAGGCCTCAAGCATAGCACAAGATTCTTACATATCTATCCCAGACTTACACACTAGGCACACAGTATATTCTTCAGAATAGTGTATTATGGTGTATTGCAGTTAAGTCCCCTCAATTCACTGGGTTCAGCATTTTTAACACAATACAGTCCACTTGCATGCTAGTCCCAAACTTCCACAACAGGCTTTCAGATTTTTCTTCCTGTTAGTATAGTAAAACTATTAACCAGATTATTATCACAACCAAGATCCGTGACTACTATCAGTCCAAATACCAGCTAGTACCAGTTTCTTCACTGGGAGCTTCAGGCCTCAAGCAAGGCACAAGATTCTTACATACTTATCCCAGACTTACACACTAGGCACACAGTATATTCTTCAGAATAATGTATTATGGTGAATTACAGTTAAGTCCCCTCAAACTCAGGCTTTGCTTAGTGCCTAAGAGGTTACACTTTTGTGTGTATTATATTTCTGAGCTAGACAATTAGCCCCCGGAATTCCTTTTCCTAGTATATCTGTACTCCTTCACTTTATTTTCCTTTTCCTTTTTTCCTTTCAATATCGCAATGAGTTCAAGATGTGTAAGTGTAGAGTTTGTTGAAACAGATTTGTGTGTAACAGTTTTCTTCACTGGGGCAAAATATAACACCTTCCTATAGGGGCAAGAAGACAGCCTGTTGAATTCCAGAAGCCTGAGTCCGTGACTCACTTTATGTAATCACACCGATATGGGCCATCACTATAACTTCCCCCTATAGATTACCAAGACCAGGGATCACGTTTCCAACTGAGTTCTTTGTCTTAGATGTTTTTTCCCAACCAGCAATAACAAAATTTAGACCGATAAAACAGATAAATACCTCCGGCCTTTAATGTTCTCTCAATTGCTACCAGATATCAATCACAGATTTCCCTGCTCCCAGACTAATAAAACTGTACACATCCTATTCGTATCTTCATAGTCAAAGAAGAAAATTAACCTTTCAGCGGCTTTTACAACACATAGTCTGATGTGTGAGTACTTATCTGAGAGGATGGCTTTATCTTCTGTTGTCATCAGTCTTGTAGCACCATGTCCATGTTCATGGGCATTTTCCTGAGCAGCGTTGCTCCTGCCAGGGAGCTTTACTGGCTGAGGGATATGTTCGGCGGAGTGCCTTTGTTGTCTCTGTGTCACGTACCCGCTGATCGTAGCCTGCCACGGCTTCACGATGGCCGGTGAAAAGCGCTTCCACTCTGGTACTCTTTGCTCGGCTCTCTTGGGCCTGGAGCCTGTGACTGGCGGTTAGCGTATACACGAAGCATACACGGAGCAAACGCTAGCTGCGCGCCACTCCGATGTTACCGCCCACCGGAACTTCCCACTCCGCTAATCTTAATTTTTTTAATTATTTGAGTATACTTGGTTAATTGAAAAGTTCAAATATAGTTAATTTACTAAAGTGTATAAGGACCTTATGCTAATAATATTATAGGCTAGGTTACAAGTGGCGCACTATTTAGCGCTCTCACTCAAGCATTAACATTGCTAGAGGTAATCTATTTGCACACAGGGGTTAGCGTGCATAAACGTTTGTGTGTGAGCGAAACCCGATGCCCGCTAACTTTGGAAACTCGGATATCACGACCGTGCAAACTTTTTCTCCCAATGGACTTTAATGGAGAGCGTGGAAGAAACAACATGAACACTTATTGCTCACACGCTAACTTGACAGGACTTAGTAATATTTAACATTACATGTTCACATACAGGACAATCGGCTAGATTACGAGTTTTGCCTATTAAATGTATTAACACCTGCGCAATGTCTATGTACCTGTCAACCGCAATCCCCCACCGCAATAAATAATAAATTCTATTAACCCCTAAACTGCCATAGCCCACACCGCAAGTAATAACTAAATTATTAACCCCTAAACCGCCATAGCCCACAACGCAATTAACCTATTCAAGTATTAACCCCTAAACCGCCATAGCCACTATAATAAAGTTATTAACCCCTAAACCTAAGTCTAACCCTCAAGGAAATAATCGGCCCTGAAGGAAGATATATCTTATTGGAAATATTGTTTTTAGGCAACAAATATCATCTATGCAATGTGTATGGCCCAAATAACTGCAAAAAAGTTTTTTGGCAACACCTGCAGGACACCCTGCTAGCTGCAGCAGACTCACCTCTAATAATTGGGGGAGACTTTAATGTTGCACAAGAGACACGACTAGATAGATTCTGGGATCCCACCAGACCACAGGGGAGGGTAAAGAAGCATAGCAAGAATGAGCGTACAGATCAGATTACTATTGCCAACTTCAAACTTACATTTAACCTCATAGATAGCTGGAGAATCCGTAATCCTGATAACAGGGACTACACCTGTTTGCCTAAGACTTTTCACACACTGTCGAGGATAGATTACTTTCTCACCTCCCCAATGGTCAATGCCCACGTGATAGATGTGGGGGTCTCCACTATAACGATCTCAGATCACGCACCGATATGGTTGACATTGGTAGGGTCCCTAGACAGATCACGAAAGGCCACATGGAAATTCCCCAAATTCTTAGCACATAGTCAGGAATTTCAGAAAACATCTACAAAAAGCATGGGTTGACTACGCTACACACAACACAGAGGCTAGGTGTAGGGAAGACGTATATTGGCATGCTTCTAAAGCAGTTATGAGAGGTGAGATCACATCCTATATGGCTAGCCACTGCAGAAATAAAAAAGCAAATACTAACGAGACTGACTAATCAGGTAACAACCACTTATTGTAGCTACCTAAACAACCCCACAAACGAAACAAGAAAAGCATATTACGAAGTCAAAACAGAGAGAGATACTTATTTACAATCTTTGGAGGAAGCATATAACACACACAGACAGGGGATATTCTATAGGATGGGGAACAAGCCAGGCAGATAGCTGGCTAACATAGTTAAAACACGCACACCTAGAACATATATACAGGCCTTGCGTAAGGGGGAGGGAAGAGTGGTGACTACACAGGAAATCTCAGAAGTCTTGCTGGACTTCTATCAAACTTTGTATAAGAATCAAAATGTAGATGTACAGGCTCAGGATAACTTTTGGGAACAAATAAAACTGCCTCAAATTACGAAAGAGCAAATAGATCAACTTAATGCACCAATTGAGCTGCAGGAAGTAAGACAGGCTATAAAGAACTCCCTTAGGGGGCAAGGCAGCAGGTCCCGATGGGCTTTAGATAGAATATTACAAGCTTCTACTTGCAGAAACTTCCCCGAAACTTAGAGATTTATACAATCTATACTTACGCACCGATAACAACCCTAGCTCCCTCTTTACATACGCGCACATATGTCTAATACCTAAACCAGAGAGAGACCAAGAACTGCCATGGTCATATAGGCCGATTTCACTGCTAAACAACGATTACAAACTGCTGGCAAAGATCATGGCAGACAAATTGGCGAACATACTTCCCCATGTAGTACACCCAGACCAAACAGGGTTCGTTAAAAACAGAACGCTAGTTACCAACATTAGAAAAGTGCTGGCAGTTGTTGATTATTACTGGACTGAGAACAAGGGAGGAAGGGGAGAGAAGCTATCGGATGCCTGTCTCTTGTCGCTAGACGCGGAGAAGGCGTTCGACAGGGTTGAATGGCCTTATCTATTTGACGTTTTGGGAAAAATTTGGCTTTCAAGGCAACTTCATTAACTTGCTACAAAAGCTATATAACCGTCCACAGGCCTCACTTCTAGTAAACGGGCGGTTGTCTGCTCCCCTCTCACTTGCGAGGGGAACCAGGCAGGGATGCCCGCTGTCACCTTTACTTTTCGATTTGGCTATAGAGCCACTGGCCATACACTTAAGGGAACTGATGGAAGGCATTCCAGTACACTCTGAGAATGTAAAAATTTCGTTGTACGCGGATGACATGTTGCTATTTGTTAAGAATCCAGAGGCAACTATCCCACTAATAATGGCAGATATAGAAAAATTTGGTAGCTTCTCTGGTTTTAAAATAAACGTAGACAAATCGGTTTGTTTTGGTTGCACCGGAGTGGCAGAGGGTCAAAACTAGATTCCCAGTTCCAAGCAGTCACACGCTCATTTAGATATTTAGGAATTCAAATAGCTGCAAACCCCTTTCATTGGTACGCACTTAACGTTACCCCGGCAATCCGGGACACCGAAGAATCTTTGAAAAAATGGCTGCACTTACCGCTGTCTTTAATGGGTTGCGTAAGCATCATAAAAATGGTGGTCTTCCCACGACTGTTGTTCGTGTTACAGGCACTTCCCCTATTGCTTAGTCATAAAGATGTTGCCACGATACACTCAGCTTATTCAAGTTTTTTATGGCAAAATAAAAAGAAATGAATAGCAATATACAAACTTTTCAATCCCACACACCAGGGAGGGCTGAAACTGCCCAATGTGCGGTGGTATAACTGGGCAGAACTTTCTAAAATAGCACTAGACTGGTTGACCGGGCTAGGCAAGTTTACACACAAAGGATTAAAAGAGGGGATCACCTCCCCAATCGCATTGACATCTCTTCCTTTTCTTGAGTTAACAAGACTCCCAGACCATGTTAAAAACAGTTTAATCTTTAGAAGACCAATCCTAGCCTGGAAGAAAATAACGAAAGCATGGGGCAAGAAAGGTTCAGGCACTAAATTAAAACCACTTAGAGGGAACTTGGCATTTATTCCTGGCATCACGGGAGGGGGCATACAGGCAATGGGAATCAAAGGGTCTCAGATTAATATGCCAACTACTTGATAAACTACACAGGAGCATTCTGACCTTCGACCAGCTTAAAGACAAATACCAGATCCCACAACAGAACTACTTTGCATATCTACAGGTTAGGCATTAAGTCAACTCACTAATTAGAACGGATGACTCCATCTGGGAAACTTCACATTGGGACACATTGTATTCATTGGAGAAGCAAGGATACAGTTCTATAACCTTTCAGTATAATCTTCTAATGACAAATAATTCAGACGTAGGGTTGAACAAAATGACACAACAGTGGAGGGATGGGGACCAGCTCACCTTGAGAAAATAGGATGTAATTCTGATCTTTGAAAGAGTTAGAACTGCCACGATATCAGCAGATCTAAGAGAGACGCAATACAAGCTGTTGCATAGGGCATATATTACCCCCAGACAATGGGCTAAATGGACGCACCCGGAGGCCAACATATGTAAGAAATGCTTACATCCAGACCCATCTTATGAACACTTATTTTGGCACTGCCCTAAGTTAGTCAGGTTTTGGAAGCAGATTGAGTATTTGTTGCAGAAGGCGATGAGCATTGAGGTCATTTTAGACTGGGAAGGAGTTGTACTTTTGATTGGGGGTGAAGAAGGCAGCAGACACAGTAAACTAGTAAATAATGTAATATTACTGGCTAGGAAATTTATTTTGAAGATGTGGCTGAGTGACAAAGCACCTACGTTAAAAATTCTCAAGCAGTCACTGACTAAATAATTGTTAGTTGAGCGGGCGGATGTCAAGGGTGAGGTGTCAGTCCGCATCCGCCAGTTCTTTAAAAAATGGGAAAGATATATACTCACCCTGGGGATTAACCTGCAGAGACACGTAATAGCTCCATTTATAACAGCCCCATACATACTAGAGGAACAGCTGAGGGGGAACTGGTGTATTATGTAGCGAGGGCAGCCTCACATGTTAGATGGCCTAAGCTAGAGAGAATAAGTTAGAGTTTAATTTGTTTTAGTTAAGTTAAGAAGAGTTCATAAATAAAATAATGGGAAAATTGATGGAAGACTTGGAGTTTAATATACGCTTATTTCAGTTTAAATCGAGACAGATTACTGCACAGAACCTTAACATTCCTTATTGTACAATGGTGGTAACTGCTAATATGATTGTCAACTCTGAATATGCCATTTGATGAATTCAAAAATTGCAACTGCTGGACTGTGTATGATATAATTAATTGTACAATGTTTGTTGTAATGTTCCAAGTCTCTTTAATAAAAAACAGTTTTGTAAAAAAAAAAAAAAAACCTAAGTCTAACCCTAACACCCCCCCTAACTTAAATATTATTTAAATAAATCTAAATAATATTACTATTATTAACTAAATTATTCCTATTTAAAACTAAATACTTACCTATAAAATAAACCCTAAGATAGCTACAATATAATTAATAATTACATTGTAGCTATTTTAGGATTTATTTTTATTTTACAGGCAACTTTGTATTTATTTTAACTAGGTACAATAGCTATTAAATAGTTAATAACTTTTTAATAGCTACCTAGTTAAAATAACTACAAATTTACCTGTAAAATAAATCCTAATCTAAGTTACAATTACACCTAACACTACACTATCATTAAATAAATTAAATTAATTAACTACAATTACCTAAAATTAAATACAATTATATAAAATAAACTATAGTACAAAAGAAAAAAAACACTAAATTACAGAAAATAAAAAAATTACAAGAAGTTTAAACTAATTACACCTAATCTAAGCCCCCTAATAAAATAAAAAAGCCCCCCAAAATAATAAAATTCCCTACCCTATACTAAATTACAAATAGCCCTTAAAAGGGCTTTTTGCGGGGCATTGCCCCAAAGTAATCAGCTCTTTTACCTGTAAAAAAAGAAATACAACCCCCCAACATTAAAACCCACCACCCACACACCCAACCTTACTCTAAAACCCACCCAATCCTCCCTTAAAAAAACCTAACACTAACCCCTTGAAGACCACCCTACCTTGAGCCGTCTTCACCCAGCCGGGCAGAAGTCTTCATCCGATCCGGGCAGAAGAGGTCCTCCAGCCGGGCAGAAGTCTTCATCCGATCCGGGCAGAAGAGGTCCTCCAGCCGGGCAGAAGTCTTCATCTAAGCGGCATCTTCTATCTTCTTCCATCCGACGAGGAGCGGCTCCATCTTGAAGACGCGGAGCATCCTTCCTGGCCGACGACTAACCGACTAATGAAGGTTCCTTTAAATGACGTTATCCAAGATGGCGTCCCTTCAGTTCTGATTGGCTGATACAATTCTATCAGCCAATTGGAATTATGGTAGGAAAAATCCTATTGGCTGATGCAATCAGCCAATCGGATTGAAGTTCAATCCGATTGGCTGATCCAATTAGCCAATAGGATTGACCTTGCATTCTATTGGCTGTTCCAATCAGCCAATAGAATGCGAGGTCAATCCTATTGGCTGATTGGGTGTTAGTTTATTTTTGCAGATATTTTATGGTATTAGTTAGGTGTTAGTTTATTTTTGCAGGCATTTTATGGAGTTACGGTGCTCCCATACTCAGCACAAGGCCTGCTACGGCTGCCTTTTATGGCAAAATAAAAATGGAGTAAGATTTCTCCATTTTCGCCACGTAAGGCCTTGCGCTGGATACAGGATACCGATTTATGATGCGGCCCCATGTTAGACTATGGGAGTAAAAATTGCGAGCAACGGGTGATATATACGCACGTAACTTGTATGCTACGCCGTATATGTAATACCAAAATCGCGTAAAATCTGGCGTCGCCGGCTTTTGCGGGCGACGCTCTATATGTAATGGAGGCCCAAGTCCATGATTAATGAGGATGGGTCTAGCATGATATATAATAAAATGTATCTTTTCATTTTTAAAAAAAAAAAAACTCTTTTTATCACAATACTAGAAAGATTCATGTTTTTTTATGCAAATAATAAAAAACAACAAAGAAAGATTCCCACATCACCCAGAAACGACAGCCTAAAGTACTTTCCTACCAAAGGCTGCTTAAGAAAAAGAAAAAAGATCAAAATGGTAGAGTTTAGTGAAAGTATGCAAAGAAGACCAAGTAGCTGCCTTGCAAATCTACAGAGGCCTCATTCTTAAAGGCCCAAGATATGGCAACTCACCTAGTAGAATGGGCAGTAATTTGCTTATGAGGAGACAGACCCTCCTCCAAGTAAACCTTTTGAATCAAAAGCTTAAGCAAAGATGCCAAGGAAACAGCCATAGCTTTCTGACATTTCCAAGAGCCATAAAAATTAACAAAGTTAACAAAGTTAAAGTTTGCCTGAAATCCTTTGTTGTCTGCAAATAGTATTTCAAAGCTCTGACAACATCTAAATTATGGAGAACCCTCTCCATATAATTCTTTGGTTTAATACAAAAAGAAGTTAAAACAATTTCCCTACTCATATTATCCGAAGATAACACCTTAGGTAAAAAGTAAAATTTAGTTCTGAAAACAGCCTTATCTTGCAGAACATTAACATGAGGCTCAAAAGAAAGTGCAGATAACTCTGAAACTATTCTAGTTGAAGAGATTGCCCAAAGAAACAGCCCCTTCCAAAATAAAAGCTTGATATCCACTTTATGCATAGGGGCCAATTTATCATGTGTCTTGCGGACATGATCCCTTTATTACACATTCCCCAGTTTTGCATATCCAACACTGTTATATTAATACACTTTTTTTTCCTCTGTGATTACTTTGTATCTAAGCCTCTGCAGACTGCCCCCTTATTTCAGTTCTGTTGACAGACTTTCATTTTAGCCAATCAGTGCCTTCTCGTAAGTTACTCCATGGGCATGAGCACAATGTTATCTATATGGCACACATGAACTAACACCCTTTAGCTGTAAAAAACTGTCAAATGCATTTAGATAAGGGGCGGCCTTCAATGACATAGAAATTAGCATATGAGCCTTCCTAGGTTTAGCTTTCAATTAAGAATACCAAGAGAACAAAGCAAATTTGGTTATAAAAGAACATTGAAGTTGTTTAAATTTGCATGCCATATTTGAATCATGAAAGTTTAATTTTGACTAGACTCTGTGGCCCTCTCTGCATCGGACAGCAGTGGTGCCGATCGTTGGTGGGTGGGAGGCTAAGAAGGGAGGCGGGTGGGTACGAGGGAAGGGTGGGAGTTGGTGGGACCGCAAAGCCACGCTACAGGGATAAAAAAAAAAAAGCAAGTGCTTCATTGAGAGGGAAGGAGGGAGAAGGGGCATCGAGGGCTTTCCTATGTGGGATCAGTTGATGGCAAGGGATCTGGGAGGGGGTAGGTTATAGAGGGGGGCAGCTACACTACAGAAAAAAATAGTATTTTTTTTTATTTATTTTTTTTTAAATTACCTAATTTGCAGCAAACTGGGTACTGGCAGATAGCTACCTAAGTTGGTGGCAAATAGGTAGATGGGGAGGGTTAAAGAGCTGTTTGGGGGATCAGGGAGGTTAGGAGGTAAGGGGGGATACTACCCTGCAGAAAATATAAAAAATATTTAAAAAGTACTTAAAGGGACAGTTTACTCAAACAATTTATCCCCTTTAATTTGTTCCCAATGATCCACTTTACCTGCTGGAGTGTATAAAATTGTTTACAAGTATTTCCATTAACCTTATATTGGCATTTGAATTAGTTTATTTAGCCTGTGGTATCTCCACCTATTCTAAAAGTTTTTGGTATTGAGGCCAAACTGTATTAAAACAGCCAATAGAAGAAAGTACACTCCCAGTGAGTTATAGAAGAGATAAGGTAATAAAATGTTGATTTTCCATTGTTCTCTCCAAGTATTGGTGATTAGTTTATGGACAAATATAAGATAAAGAAGCAGGTGTGATAATGTAATGAGATCTGATTATACCTATAAGCTCAACCCATTTTATTAGGTTGTGGCTTCAAAACACAAAATCAGCTAATTCAAATACACAAACCTTAAAAACAAATTTCATACATTGTATACTCTGCAGCTGGTAAAAAAGTAATTGGAAACACATTAAGGCAAAAACAAATTTGATAGTAACTGTCCCTTTAAGATGGGGGTGACAATTTTGGGGTGGGGGGGTGGAAGAGAGCTGCTTGAGAGGGGTCAGGGAGGGATCAGGGGGTGGGATGTGTCAGGTGGGAGGCTGATCTCTACACTAAAGCTAAAATTAACCCTACAAGATACCTTATTAACCCCTTAAAGTGACAGAATACACTCATTTTCATATAACTGCATGTAATAGACACTACTATGAAGAATAAGATGCACAGATACTGATATAAAAATCCAATATAAAACTGTTTAAAAACTTACTTAGAAGCTGTCAGTTTGGCTCTGTTGAAAAGGTAGCTGGAAAGCCCACTGCAAGAGGCAAATAAGACACTCCCCCCCCTCCCCCTTCTTTTGCATATGAAAAGACCCTTTACACAAAGAGGAGCAAGCTGGAGAAGGTAGCTGACAGTATTCACATAAAGCTTTGGGGCTTGGTTAGGAGTCTGAAAATCAGAGCAATGTTATTTAAAAATAAGCAAAACTATACATTTATTTTTAAAAAAAACTTTATGGGCTATATAAATAGATCATCTACAAAACATTTATGCAAAGAAAAAATGAGTGTATAATGTCCCTTTAACTGCTGGGCATAATACAAGTGTGGTGCGCAGCGGCATTTAAAAGCCTTGGTTCTAATTATCAAAAAGCAATGCCAAAGCCATATATGTCTGCTATTTCTGAACAAAGGAGACCCCAGAGAAGAATTTACAGCAATTTGTGCCACTTTTTAAAAAAGTTAATGATTTTTTTTTATTTGTTCGCATTTGGCGGTGAAATGGTGGCATGAAATGTACCAAATCAATACTTTGGGTTGTCTACTAAAAATATATATATATATAGTTTTTATAGGCAAATATAAAAAAGGCACTATTTCTGTTTAAATGTAGTGAGGGCAAAAATGCTAAAAATGCTGTGGGGCCCGATCCGATATGCAGCGTCGCCCTAATTTAATCCCCCTACACCGCCGCCAGCTATATTAACTATATTAACCCTAATTATATTAGGGTTAATATAGTTAATATAGTTATTATATTATATGTATTAACTATATTAACCCTAATTATATTAGGGTTAATATAGTTAATATCGCTATTATATATATATTAAGTATAATAACCCTATCTAACTCTAACATCCCTAACTAAATTCTTATTAAAATAAATCTAATTAATATTAATATTATTAATTAAAATATTCCTATTTAAATCTAAATACTTACCTATAAAATAAACCCTAAGATAGCTACAATATAATTAATAATTACATTGTAGCTATTTTAGGGTTTATATTTATTTTACAGGTAACTTGGTATTTATTTTAACTAGGTACAATAGCTATTAAATAGTTAATAACTATTTAATAGCTACCTAGTTAAAATAATTACCAATTTACCTGTAAAATAAATCCTAACCTAAGTTACAAATACACCTACACTATCAATAAATTAAATAAACTACAAATATCTAAACTAAAATACAATAAAATAATCTAAACTAAATTACAAAAAAACCCCCACTAAATTACAAAAAATAAAAAAATATTACAAGATTTTTAAGCTAATTACACCTATTCTAAGCCCTCTAATAAAATAATAAAGCCCCCCAAAATAAAAAAAAATTCCCTACCCTATTCTAAATTTAAAAAGTTCAAAGCTCTTTTACCTTACCAGCCCTTAAAAGGGCCTTTTGCGGGGCATGCCCCAAAGAATTCTGCTCTTTTGCCTGTAAAAGAAAAACACAATACCACCCCCCAACATTACAACCCACCACCCACATACCCCTATTCTAAACCCACCCAAACCCCCCTTAAAAAAACCTAACACTACCCCCCTGAAGATCTCCCTACCTTGTCTTCACCCAGCTGGGCCGAACTCTTCATCCGATCCGGGCGATGTCCAATCAAGCGGCAGTGAAATCTTCTTCCATCCGGGCGATGTCTTCAATCAAGTGGCAGTGAAGTCTTCTTCCATCCGGCGATGTCTTCTTCCATCCGGCGATGTCTTCAAGCAAAGCGGCATCTTCAATCTTCTTTCTTCGCTCCTCCGCCGCGGAGCATCCATCCGGCACGACGACTTCCCAACGAATGAGGTACCTTTAAATGACGTCATCCAAGATGGCGTCCCTCTATCAGCCAATCGGAATTAAGGTAGAAAAATCTGATTGGTTGATTCAATCAGCCAATCAGATTCAAGTTCAATCCGATTGGCTGAACCAATCAGCCAATCGGATTGAACTTGAATCTGATTGGCTGATTCAATCAGCCAATCAGATTTTTCTACCTTAATTCCGATTGGCTGATAGAATCCTATCAGCCAATCAGAATTCGACAGACGCCATCTTGGATGACGTCATTTAAAGGTACCTCATTCGTCGGGAAGTCGTCATGCCGGATGGATGCTCCGCGGCGTAGGAGCGAAGAAAGAAGATTGAAGATGCCGCTTTGCTTGAAGACATCGCCGGATGGAAAAAGACTTCACTGCCGCTTGATTGAAGACATCGCCCGGATGGAAGAAGACTTCACTGCCGCTTGACTGGACATCGCCCGGATCGGATGAAGAGTTCGGCCCGGCTGGGTGAAGACAAGGTAGGGAGATCTTCAGGGGGGTAGTGTTAGGTTTTTTTAAGGGGGGTTTGGGTGGGTTTAGAATAGGGGTATGTGGGTGGTGGGTTGTAATGTTGGGGGGTGGTATTGTGTTTTTCTTTTACAGGCAAAAGAGCAGAATTCTTTGGGGCATGCCCCGCAAAAGGCCCTTTTAAGGGCTGGTAAGGTAAAAGAGCTTTGAACTTTTTTAATTTAGAATAGGGTAGGGAATTTTTTTTATTTTGGGGGCTTTATTTTTTTAGTGTTTGTTTTTTTTTGTAATTTAGTTTAGATTATTTTATTGTATTTTAGTTTAGATATTTGTAGTTTATTTAATTTATTGATAGTGTAGGTGTATTTGTAACTTAGGTTAGGATTTATTTTACAGGTAAATTGGTAATTATTTTAACTAGGTAGCTATTAAATAGTTATTAACTATTTAATAGCTATTGTACCTAGTTAAAATAAATACCAAGTTACCTGTAAAATAAATATAAACCCTAAAATAGCTACAATGTAATTATTAATTATATTGTAGCTATCTTAGGGTTTATTTTATAGGTAAGTATTTAGATTTAAATAGGAATATTTTAATTAATAATAATAATATTAATTAGATTTATTTTAATAAGAATTTAGTTAGGGATGTTAGAGTTAGATAGGGTTATTATTAATTTATTAAATTAGGGGTTAATATTTTTAAAATAGATGGTGGCGGGGTAGGGGGCTCACTTTAGGCGGTAGGTATGATAGATGGCGGCGGGGTAGGGGGCTCACTTTAGGGGGTAGGTAAGATAGATGGCGGCGGGGTAGGGGGCTCACTTTAGGGGGTAGGTAAGATAGATGGCGGCAGGGTAGGGGGCTCACTTTAGGGGGTAGGTAAAATAGATGGAGGTGGGGTAGGGGGCTCACTTTAGGGGGTAGGTAAGATAGATGGCAGCGGGGTAGGGGGCTCACTTTAGGGGGTAGGTAAGATAGATGGCGGTGGGGTAGGGGGCTCACTTTAGGGGGTAGGTAAGATAGATGGCAGCGGGGTAGGGGGCTCACTTTAGAGGGTAGGTAAGATAGATGGCGGCGGGGTAGGGGCTCACATTAGGGGGTTATAGATTTAATATAGCTGGTGGCGGGGTCCGGGAGCGGCGGTTTAGGGGTTAATACATATTTTATTGTTAGGATAGTGAGGGGGGATAGCGGATAGAGGGTTAGACGTGTCGGGCTATGTTTCGGAGGCGTGTTAGACAGTACGGGTGATTTTATAACTTTAGTCAGGTTTTGTAGGCGCCGGCAGTTTTTAAAGTGCCGTAAGTCACTGGCGACTCCAGAAATTTGTACTTACACAGATTTCTGGACATCGCTGGTTTGTGAGACTTACGGCACTTTAGCCTCTGACGGCGCCGTATATAGTATAGCTCGAGTTGCGAGCTGAAACTGCGGGCGGCGGGGGTTCCCTCGCTTGCGCCGCTAACTACGGGATCGCGCCCGTGGTCTTTTGGGGAAGTTTTTTGTCTGAAAATCCCGGTCCTTAAGGGGTTAAAGGGAGGCAGGGAATGACCTCAATACTATGCTTATAAAATGTATTTAGTGTTGTCTTCAAATGAACGACAGAGAAACATGTTCCCCTTTCTAAATGTAATATACTGTAACTTTTATTAAGTCTGTAAACATAGAGTGACAAGAAAGAAACACTTCCTCAAAGATGCAAGATAAATACTGTACATTGCAGTGTTTTTATTTAGTTTTTGTTGTTTTGGTTATCCTAATAATGCTAATAACTATTAAGAGTTTTTAATGTCTATGTAACTGAAAATGCACCCATAAGAAAAGGAGACCCAGCCAAGGAAGAGCAGAATTGTAGGCTGATTTTTTTCACAAAGCATTATTTGATAGCTTAATAGTAGCAATTGTGTGCTTTTAGCTCTACAAAGCAAACACAAAAGAAAACTTCAAAGTAAGTGAGAAATCCACCACACCCTGATATTTAGCATAAAGATCTAAGAAATATTTCAGTGTGATGCAACCATTTTGCTTAATCCATAAAGAGTGCTATTTTTACACAAACATGTAAGGATAAAGGATTAATTCCTTCATAGTTGGGACACTGCAGAAATAGAATGTTAATGTTAAAGGGATAGGAATGTCAAAATTAAACTTGCATAATTCATATAGAGCATGTAATTATAAAACACTTTTAATTTTACTGATATTTTTAAATGTGCTTTGTTCTCTTAGAGCTCAATGATATATTCTTCGCCAGCTCAAACCTTCTTTTTCTTGCTGACACTCGCAGGGCTGCACCGGTGCAATGATCGTAAAAAAGGGGCAGTCCCTGCGAGTTGCGAGATGGCTCCTATTAAAGTAATGAAGCTCGCTGGATAGGGACACTTCGCTCCTTAGTCTGAAGTTAGCAGGGAGCAGGGGGAGCACTTTAAAATTAAAATCCTGGGGGGCGGAGCCTACAGCTGTAGCGGCAAGACGTGTCTTGAGGGAGCTCCTGGCTCTATTTTGGAGTTTCACCTGATAATTATATTGCCTTTCTCTAGAATTGAGTTTAATTAACAGCTAAAACCTAGCTAATCCCTACTAGATTCAAGAATCGGTCAACCCTGGGAGGTTCTTTCAGGATTAATCTTTGCCTATGCTCTACAGTTAGGCCTCACGGCTGCTGCGCTCACACAGTGTTTGTCGGTTTGTGGAGCCGGGGCTGCCGCATATTCCCCCCCCCTAGGAGACTGGGGTTACGAGTAGTACTACTTACTACTACAGCAAATTATTTCCTATCATGGACGCCTTGGATGCAGTGGGCGTATGGGAGCGCAAAATGGAGACCGCGATCAAGCAATCTTACGAGCAGCTGCTGAAGGATCTCAGCATGCTACTTTTCACTGAAACAAACCACCATGTTACTGTACCCACGGAGCCTACTGTCTGTTGCCAGCCGGGGGACATGGACATTATTATAACCCATGGGCGGGCAAGAGATGACCATATTGTTTACAATAGAGCACATACTAATGTGAAGATCCCAAGTAAAGTTGCAAAGGGTGCAATTAACAAGAGAATGCAATGCCTGCCTATTCAAAGAAAACAGAGGCATCGGATGCTGATTAAGAAGGCTAACTCTGTAAAATCGGCACACAGAAAACAAGCTACTGGCTCTGATCGGCTGATCATACACAAACTGAAAGCCCGGATATTACAGGCGGCCAAGATGGCGGCTACTAAAGCAAAAGCACTATATCGGCATACAAGGCAAGCAAGCTACATGCCCAACGAAGGATACTTGACAGGAGCGCTGCTAACACTAAAACTGCCAGACAGAGCTGAAAGAAAGGAGGGCACAGGAATTAGCGAGACTTACTTATTTGCGGCACCGCCGCTGTGTGTTCCCGGCTCTTGGGACACTTTTGACTTTCATGGTTGCGGGAACTGTGTTTGCCGGTTCCGCCTCAATCGCACAGGAATTGGTTAGAGCCTTCGTGGGGGACAGTGAGTCTGTGTTGCGATCCCTTTTTTGCTTTGCATCTACTTTTCTATAGCCTCCTGGAATAAGAGCTCCTATCTTTCCTCTGAGACGTCACTGCTTTATATATGTTAGCCGCATGGTGCACATTTCAGTGCCGTGCATTGGGGAGACCATTCAGGGAATATCCACTAACTTTTCCGGATATCAAAAGGGGAATTGGATGAACCCCTGCAGATACACTATTAGGCTTATGGGTAATTGCTCACATATTCATTTGTATCTCCAGCCCCATGTTACGGACCCTACCTGTTATTAAGCTATATAAAACATGCCGCTGCTTATGTTTTACCTTCCCTTAATTTAACAATGGCTGGGACATGACTTACTCTATTTGGTATATGACTAGTTTATAGAGGCTGCTTCATTAATTTCGTTATGGGACTCAGAGTGCTAAGAGTCTATATGGCTCTATATGATATGTTTGCGTTTTTATATCCCTATTGTTTACTGTTTTAGCCTCATTTGCTTTGCTGTGTGTTTGCTACTGAGCGATGTGACTGCACCATTAGTTTATTTCATTTCCGCTAGGAACATCCCTAGCTGTGCGCACATATCATATGAAGCTCAGAATGTCATTTTAGCTTAACACAAAGCCACAGTTGCTGTTTGCTTTTTACTGTCATCGCTAGTTGTTTTAGACTGCTAGACTGTATACATTACGTTGATTCTCGAGTCATACCTGCTACATGATCTTAATGATAGTCAATGCAAAGTGGAGGCTTTCGATTCCCTTATAGTACTATATTTACAAGGTTTAGCATACTAAGTGTACTCCTTTGCCCTAAGCACCTTTCCTAGATAAGAGGATATTTCATAGAACATATATAGCATGCTCGGGGTTAAAAATACATTTAATTAGCTATAATGCACATGGGAGATCTTCATTTTACAACTGCATATACATTGAAAGTTTCTTTATTGCTCATCAATATAATTATGTATGGTCCCTTTACAATAAGAGGCGCAAGTTCACAATAAACTACTTTAGTTAATGTCACACTACTGCGTTACCTTACGCTATATTTAGCAGACCATAATTATACCCTGCCACACCAAATTAGAATTAAGCATATAGCCCCAATGAAACTAGTTGTTAAAGTGGCTATATACATGTTCTCTGCACTAGCTATATTAGGTAGGGAACCCTCATATTAAAGTTTAGAGTTCCCCCATGACAGATATAATCCATGACAGCTATGATTTATTATCCCTATTTGATGGATTAGCCTTAAGACTGTACCCTCAGTCATATTCTGATGTAGACCTAATTATAGTCCTGAGGGTCCAAGAGAGGCCCTTTCAGTTTTACCTTTATTTACCCTAAGGCGTAATTGATTGTTACTTTTTGATGTTCACCACCACACAGAGTCTTTACAAATATTATTTTATGGTTTATTTTATATGGATAGAATATGGTTCACTATTTTATGAATACATCCCAACCCGAAATGTTGATATTGTTTCAATTTTCTGTTCATATATCCTGAAGGAGCCTGCATGCTCCAAAAACATTCACTATGTTATCTTTGTAATTGAGAATATTATTTATCAATAAAAATTTTGAAATCTAAAAAAAAAAAAAAATTAAATCCTGCAGCCAATATAACTCACATTACGCTGCTTTCTGCTTATAGCATCTTACATTCGCCTATATGTTAGTATGCAATTGTTTTTCTATTGTGGTTATAAGTGTTCGTATTGTTTTGACAAAAGCTCGCCACCTTTTAGTTGGCGAGAAAAAACTGTGAAATCTGCAGTGCGAAAATCTTTATAGAATCACGTTGGGATTAGTGAGACATTGTCATATACGCCCATGGAACGCCCATGTTCAGCCCATTTTACGAAAAAACAACAATTACGCTTTGCATTTTGTATTTTTAAATTCAAATTTCTGTGTGATTTTTGCACATCCAGTGTACTACAATTACGATTTACACTGTGAATATTTAATTTGATTTATTCCTGTGTAACTTACATACTAATTTTACGTTTTTGTTAACATACCATTTTTGGTGAAGAATTTTGTTACGATTTTTGATGCACCTTAACAATACAATTTTTCCCTGCTTATTTGTGTGTGAATGGTTCAAATATTTGTTTTGTATAATGCTTAAAATACGAATTTTGTTGTGCACATTTCATATGAAAATGCAGTATACGCCCCTTAGCGAGAAACCCTGTTTTCAGGGTAAAAAATGGCTTTAGATCATTCCACTAGGGAAATAGAAGGACTGGCAAGCATTCATTAATAATCTCGCCAGCCCAGAGAGCTTTCAATCATCGAGCCCTTAGTATCGCTTGTTGAAAATGAATACACACATATCCTACACTAGTGGGAGCTAGCTGTCAGTGTTCCTTCAGCAAAGGATAACAAGATAATTAAAGGGATAGTCTAGTCCAAAATAAACTTTCATGATTCAGATAGGGCATGTGATTTTAAACAACTTTTATCACCATACATAATTTCCCCCCTCTGTCTTTTGCTAAATTGTATACAAAGTTTCTAGGGGTCTGCACTGTGGTGACATTTTATCACAGGAATATTGGAATATAGCTCACAGATTTATATATAAAAACACGGAAGGGGACTGCACTCTCAGACTGGACTGGGTATACATCCCATAACCCTGCAACATGCTCAGCCCTGGGTGCTCAATAGCACTCTCAGAAAGCTGTGTTGTCCCCAGAGTCCCAGGCAGTTAACCCCAGACAAGACTGGGTGCAAGGCCCATAGGAAAAATTACAAAATAAATTAATACAACACACAGAGAAAGTCCAGCACTCACTTGCAAGCTCTCAGCTAAGATTAAAAGCAAAACTGGAAGAGTTAGTTACTGCATCTGGCCCAATGGGACAAGCCCAGGTACCATGTCAAGGTCTCTCCCAAAACCTGGGTCCCTAATACATATACACTCACTGGCCACTTTATTAGGTACACCCTTTCAATTGCTTGGTAACACAAATTGCTAATCAGTCAATCACATGGCAGCAACTCAATGCATTTAGGCATCTATACGTGGTGAAGACGATTTGCTGAAGTTCAAACCGAGCATCAGAATGGGAGATAAAGGGGATTTTAGTGAATTTGAACGTGGCATGGTTGTTGGTGCCAGAGGGACTGGTCTAAGTATTTCAAAAACTGATGATCTACTGGATTTTCACGCACAACTATCTCTAGGGTTTGCAGAGAATGGTCCAAAAAAGAGAAAATATCCAGTGAGCGGCAGTTGTGTGGACAAAAATGCCTTGTTGAGGTCAAAAGTCAGAGGAGAATGGGCAGACTGGTTTGAGATGATAGAAAGGCAACAGTAACTCAAATAACCACTCGTTACAACCAAGGCATGCAGAATACCATCTCTGAATGTACAACACATCAAGCTTTGAAGTAGATGGGCTACAGCAGCAGAAGACTACACCGGGTGCCACTCCTGTTAGCTAAGAACAGGAAACTGAGGCTAAAATTCACACAGGCTCACCAAAATTGGACAATATAAGGTTTAAAAAACATTGCCTGGAGGGCGGAGCGAGCGGCTAACTGCAATGGCCGCAATCTGTTAAAGCTCCGAGTACAAGCCGGGCATTTCCACAGCCTATAGTGAGCACAGTCTCGTAAATTTAGCATCCAACTCCAGGAATTGGGCATAGTACTACACCGATCTCATCCTGAGGTCAGAGAGGTGCCTAATGTGAAGAACTGACTGCGCTGCAGGGGAGACGTGCTACCGGAGCTGCGGCCTATAACGGACCTCGCCGCACTTCATCGCAAATACAAGGCACAGAGGTAAACGGTTCTTAGCGCATCTGAAAGCGCTCTGTGGCAACTACCAACCATCCACTGCCATTACTATAAGTGCAAAGCAAACAGCGTGGCGGCATTAGCAATAGGCTCTCCCCTTACAGCAATGAGCAGCAGTTAACCGATCAGGGCCACAAGCACAGCTATAACTTACAGCCCTTTTGCCAGATGGTTAGCAGATCATAATATAGCAGTGTACCCACAAGAATTAAGTCTACTTAGGCCCTACATAAGGATAACACACTAGGCCTCCCTGATCACCAAAATAGAGGCAGAATACAGTTACCAACTACTACAATTAAATGTGTGACGCACTCTCTTTTACTCAAGCAACATGGCGCCCCCACACTAGTGACATTGACTTGTTAACAAAGAATACTGCACCCAGCACAAAAAAAGGAAATTAGCTGGTCCTTTCTATTCAGCAGACTGAAGATCTTTCACTGACTTTTGTAGGTTTAAGAGCAGTGCTCTAGCAGGCCCAGAAAACACAGTTACAGCCCCTAGCAAGCACGCTGAGAAACATTATAAAGCTATCTGCGGCTATTTTTGTGCAAAATCTTTGCTGTATACATACTTGTGCCCCCTCTCCTTTTCCCGTCACTTTGAAAGGTGACGGGTCATATCCCACTTGCCCTTGCCCGTGATCGCCCTGTGACGGCAACTTCCCCTGGGGGCACAGTATTAGTATTAGTATTAGTGTGCAGAGCTCTACAGGCCTGTTCAGGATCACTACACTATTTACAATTCCCGGCCACATACACGATAACCAGCGCCTACTTACTACAATGTCACAGAGGAAAACCCCCCGTCTGGATAAATCACAAAAAGCGCCACAGCCCAGTCAGGGAGCGGTTCATGCATTTTTCAAGCAAGCAAACCAAATGTCTCACAAGAAGGACACCGAATCTCCACACATTCATCTTGAAGAGGAGCAAGAGGATTTGTCAAATGAAGCCAGCTGTCCATCTCCTCTGGCCCAGGCACACAGAGACAATACTCCAATTACATATAAAGCCATAGAAGCATTGATTGAACAGGTCAAGTCCTGTATAAAGGACGAATGCGCTGACCTAAAGAGAGAGATAAATGACCTGGGCCGTAGGGTAGACTCTTTAGAAGAACATGAGTTTGTGGCATCACAAAAAATAGCAAATCTTTCAACTAACCACACTCGACAACAACAACGTATAACTGAGTTGGAAGATAAAATAGACGACTTGGAAAATCGCTCCAGGCGAGGAAATCTTTGCTTTAGAGGAGTACCGGAAACAGTCTTGAATAGTGAAATACAAGAATACCTGCAAGCCTTGTTCACTTAGATTCTAGAAGACAACACAGAAGACAACAACGTAATTCCACTAGACAGAGCACATAGGGCTCTCCGACCGAAGCCTGTGGACGATGCCCCACCGAGGGACATCATAGTTCATTTTCAGAACTATAGACAAAAAGAGGAGATCTACAATATAACTAGGAAAAGACAAGCAATAAGCTTCCAAGGACATAAAATCCAGGTCTACCAAGATCTATCTTTAAGAACTCTACAGCAAAGAAGAGATTTTCAGGTTCTCACCTCGCATTTGCGCTCACTACATACTCCCTACAGATGGGGCTTCCCTACGTCGGTGATAACCATGAAAAATGGCAAGAAGATGGAGTGCACTTCTTTATCGGATATGGATAAATTCTGCAGTATGATGAACATTCCACAACCTGACAAGGGAGATTTTGGTCATCTCCACAAGCAGCAAAACGACCAGACTAGCCCTAAACCGCAGAGAAGGCCAGGGCCAGACATCTCATCCAAGCAAAACAAACACAAGCAAGCCCCCCAACCAATTATGGATAGAACGGACGCTAACTCTCCTGGATGAGTAACTATGACTACTCAATTTACTTTATACTATGTTTTTTTTGCTTACAGGTTGTTTTCTGTAATTATTGTACGTTACCCTCTGCTAGATGTCTACCTACTGGTTGACATGTGGATAAATGTGATACAAAGAAGAACTTTTCACAGTATTATAAGACTTAAAAATGTCTTCAATCTGCTAAGTAGCTGATGTTTCAGCTTAAAGTTCAAATATGTTCTCATAGGTACCTCCTTTTTGTATATATTGTTGATGCTTTATGTGCTGTCTAGATACCTTATAACTCTACTTAAGATAGTGTACTAATCGGACAAAACAGGATGCTAGTCATAACACATAGTACAGTCATTAACCTAGACAGCTTACACTACACATTCATTCATAACCTTGTCCCGCCAAGACATACTAACCTAGAACTGAACCCTACCGCACTAACATATTGCACAGTAACTACCATAAGTAGTTAGTATTACCAAATCGCCCACAGCTTCAATCGAATACTACCAACTACTCTGAGGTCCAACCTTCCAACACTACTATTGCCAAAATACTTACCTTAGACGCTGCCTATTCAGTGACGGAGGTACTGCAACAGATTGTTTATTTAACCAATGACTACGTAAATACCTGTGAACACAACTAACCTCACCTGTCCGACACTAGGCCTTAGTTCCCCCTCACATAATGAAGGTGACTTGTGCGGACGCTCCAGGGCTTACATAATATAAGTTGATATCGGTCATTTGATTGTACCTGTCTGTCCTAGATCTAAAACGCCATATTTGACAGCACTATAGGGCATTGAGACTGTTTAATGTTAATGTTAACAAAATGTTAAAGTTATGTTGCTATTGATGAATGCATGAAACAACTACTCTATCTCATGACTCTTCCTTCTCTCCTCCTATTTCCTTCTCCTTTCCCTGCTAATTTTGATCTAGCAAGCTGATATAGTACTAGTTAATTAAAGAGATGATGATAAACTCTCCAGCACTTTAGTGCTGCCCTTTCACCCCGGAAGACGAGATTGTCTTTCTATATAAATATTTGCCACGTAGATTGTACTCACCTAAATGCCCGGCTTGTATGAAAGCTCTTCAGTCTTTCATCGACACTCAGTCCAGGTTATCGCGTTTCTCGAACTGACGAGATTCCTGTACCGGGAAAGATTTGAGCAGATATCCCTCCCCTTTCTACTATTTACATCTGACTGATACTGATTTTTTAATTTTTATTTTTTTCTCTTTCTTTTCTTTTTTTTCAATATTCCTATTCTCTCTTACCTTCCCTATCTCTTCCTATTGTTCCCCTACGTCTATTTAAACTAGTACCCCACTCATCTCTCTCTGGCTCTTCCACATAACCTATATAAACTCTCTAATAGGCAATGACTCCCGAACCTCCTCCAGCGGCAGGTACACTCCACATAGCGACCCAAAATGTCAAGGGCTTTCTTTCGGCAGAGAAACGCTCTATAGCTTACCATGATTTCTATAAAAAGAAAATAGATATTATCATGATACAGGAAACTCATTTTAGAAAGCACAATGAGCCGGCACTGTCTACGAGATACTATGATACACACTTCTGCAGCTCAGGCCCCCATCGGAAAAATGGTGTAAGCATATCCTTTAGGCGCAGTACCCCCTTCGAACTACTACACAAGTACACAGATAAAGAGGGCAGAATTCTAATTTTGGTTGGTTTATACTATGGTAGACCGGTCACTTTGGCCAATATCTATGCTCCAAACAGACCCCCTCCCCATTTTTTCAAATCTCTAATTAACACAATATTAGACATTGCTAAGGGCCCTATTATTTTAGGAGGGGATCTTAACTTCCATATGACCCCAACATTAGACACCTCTACCGGGAAGTCATACCTGCGCAATGGTACCCTAAGAAACAATTGCGCAGCTCTTCATTCTGCAAATCTCTTTGACACCTGGTGAATAGTGAATGTCAACAAAAAGGATTTCACCTTCTTTTCTCACCCACAACACTCCTATTCCAGACTGGACTACATCTTATGTAGTCAGACACTTCTATCACAACTTTTACAATCCAGAATATCTCATACCTCTTGGTCTGACCATAGCATGGTGTCCACTACGTTCAATTGGTCTAGCAAGCCCAGTAACACATTTCACTGGAGACTTAATGACACTATTCTCACTAATCAAACCACAGTAGAGGAAATTAAAAAACACACAATAGAATTCTTTTCCCTAAATAAACCAGAGGACACGACATTTGCAAACAACTGGGAGGCTTATAAGTGCTATATTCGGGGGGTATTGATAAAATATAATGCCATACAACGAAGACTGCTAACAAACCACTTCAATTTATTGACAAGTGTCCTGGCTGCACAGGAGGCACTTCACAAAGCAGATCCTACTTCCACAGCAAAGCTCTCTAATCTTACTGAGGCAAGAGAAAATCTAAATAAATTCCTCATCCAAAAAGTTCATATGAGAGCCTTAACTACTAAAGCAAAGTTTTTTTTATAGAAAGCAATAAGGCGGGCCGCCTCCTAGCCAGGTCGCTTAAAAAAGAAAGATACTCTACATTTATTAGATCTCTCACCCAAACCTCCGGTAACACTACATCCAAAAATGAAGAGATTACCAACTCATTCAAATCCTACTACACCAAGTTATATAACCTGGATAGTGCTCCCTCTCCCGAACAATTAGACAACATAGCGACATATCTAGCAACTGTAGAAACTCCCGCTATTACAGAAGAAGACAAACAGTTTTTAGACTCTCCTATAACTCTACGAGACATTAACCTTGTAATTAAGGCATTACCTAGCGGCAAGTCACCTGGTCCGGATGGGCTTACAGCGAAATTTTACCAATTATTTCGTGAGCAGATCAGCCCACATTTACATTCTCTTTTCACTAACATTGACCAAGGCAATACTCTCCCAGCATCTCTACTAGACGCATTAATTACAGTTATTCCAAAACCTGGGAAAGCCAAAGACCTTGTAGGCAATTATAGACTGATATCGCTTATAAATGTAGATATGAAAATATATGCAAAAATTCTAGCAAATCGTATTAATACAATCTTACCTACGGTTATCCATCCGGACCAGGTGGGCTTTATTAGAGGCCGAGAGGCTAAGGACAATACTATAAGACTATTACACTCCCTTCACCATGCTCACGATAATCACACCCCAATGGCCCTGCTATCCACCGATGCGGAGAAGGCCTTTGACAGGGTGAACTGGCAATTTATGTGGAGCACCCTGTCAAAATTTGGCTTCTCTGACAAATTAATTGCTAGAATTCAGGCCCTTTATAATAAACCCAGTGCAAAGGTCAAAGTAAATGGTATTATATCTCAACCCTTTCCCATCTCTAATGGTACACGCCAAGGGTGCCCACTCTCGCCATTGCTGTTCGCTCTTACAGTGGAAATACTGGTGATACAAATTAGGCAGAATCCGAATATTCAAGGCTTAGAGTTTGGAGCGATCACCCAGAAATGTCTCCTATTTGCAGGTGACGTAATTCTCACCATAAGCTCCCCAATGACCACACTCCCTGCACTAGCTGAGACATTGGAAAATTATAAGCAGGTTTCCAACTTCTCAGTTAATAAGGAGAAATCTGGGCTGATGTTGATTAACTTGACATTCCAAGACACGGAAAACTTAACACAGCACACAAAATTTACCATCACAAATAAGCTTAAATACCTAGGTCTGGTAATTCCCAAAGATATTTCCAAACTATTCTCAGATAATTACATATCTCTCCAGTAGACTATTTCTAACCTATTAGAACAATGGCACAAGCAGGGACATCTCACATGGTCTGGAAGGATTAATACAGTAAAAATGATGATCATCCCCAAGTATCTATACCTTTTCCAGACCCTACCGATGGCACTGCCTAAATCCTACCTTAAGACACAACAAAAACTACTTAACTCTTTCGTGTGGTCTTATAAGTGTCCCAGGATTGCCCAGCAAACCCTATATCTTAGTAAGGAGGATGGAGGTCTCAATCTTCCCAATATAGCTAACTATTATAGAGCAGTACATTTGACCAGAATAGTTCTGTGGAATCACCCCTGCCCTCATTCTTGGCGACTTCAACATCCCCCTTAACAATCCCACTGCCTCATCTGCTAAACAACTTCTGCAACTCACTTCCTCTTTCGGTCTGTCACAGTGGACTGATTCTCACACTCACAAAGACGGTCACTCCCTTGACCTGATCTTTAGCTATCGATGCACTCTCTCAAACTTCTCAAACTCCCCTTTTCCTCTTTCTGACCACCATCTCCTTACCTGCAACATATCATCCCTTCCTACAACTCTCCCACCTTCTACTCCTCACACCAAACTTCACAGAAGTATTAGGTCTTTAGATCAGCCACAACTTGCTAATTCCCTTCAACCACTCCTCTCATCCTTCTCCACCTTTTCCTGCCCTGAACAATCTATCTGCCACTATAATTCCACCCTTATATCCGTCCTTGACAATCTCGCCTCTCTTACCACTGCTGGGAAATCACACACTCATCCCCAGCCCTGGCATACTCCTCTGACACGGTACCTACGCAGATGTTCCCGTACTGCAGAACGGCATTGGAGAAAATCACGGAGTTCAGCTGATTTTCTTCATTACAAATTCATCTTGAACTCCTACTACTCTGCCCTTAATCTCCACAAGCAACACTACTTCTCTACTCTTATCTCTAATCTTTCTTCAAACCCAAAACGTCTGTTCGCCACTTTCAATACTCTCCTCCGCCCTCCCCCACTTCCTAATACAACTTCTCTGTCAGCTCAAGACTTTGCCAGTCACTTCACTAACAAAATTGACTCCATCAGACATGAAATCAGCTCTCAACACAATTCCATTCTCTCCCCCCCCTCAAATACTCTCACTCAACCACAACCCTCATAACCTGAAACTTAGTTCATTCTCTCCTGTCACTGAAGATGAAGTTTCAGCACTTATACTGCGCTCTCACCTCACTACCTGTCCCCTTGACCCTATCCCCTCACAGCTGCTCCCCTCTCTCTCTGCTACCCTTACCCCTATGCTAACACACATTTTCAACCTCTCCCTCAGCACTGGTACATTTCCCTCATCGATGAAACATGCGCTGGTCACACCTATCCTCAAAAAACCTTCCCTTGATCCTACTTCCCCATCAAACTACCGCCCAATTTCCCTCCTCCCTCTTGCTTCAAAGCTTCTCGAAAAACTAGTATATGCACGCCTATCCCATTTCCTTACGTTAAACTCCCTTCTTGACCCGCTGCAATCTGGATTTCGTCCCTATCACTCCACAGAGACAGCTATTGTTAAGGTCACCAACGACCTACTTACAGCTAAATCAAAAGGCCACTTCTCTCTGCTTATCCTCCTTGATCTGTCCGCAGCCTTTGACACTGTCGACCACCCTCTTTTGCTCCAAATCCTCCAATCCTTCGGCATCTGTGACACAGCCCTTTTGTGGCTCTCTTCCTACCTGTCAAACCGTACCTTCAGTGTAGCCTTCTCTGGGGCCTCCTCTGCCCCATCACGATTTTCTGTCGGAGTACCGCAAGGCTCTGTCCTCGGTCCCCTTCTCTTCTCAATCTATACGTCATCACTAGGTTCCCTAATTAAGTCCCACGGTTTCCAATATCATTTGTATGCCGATGACACCCAAATCTACTTCTCTGCACCAGAACTATCTCCTTCCTTGCTAACCCGTGTCACTAACTGTCTTTCTCACATCTCTTCCTGGATGTCCTCTCACTACCTCAAGCTAAATCTCTCCAAAACTGAGCTCCTCATTTTCCCCCCTTCTTCCAAAATCTCCACCCCCAATATCTCTATAACTGTCGACAACTCCATCATTACCCCTACCCCGCATGCCCGATGTCTCGGGGTTACATTTGACTCAGATCTTTCCTTCACTCCTCACATTCAGTCCTTGGCTACAGCCTGCCGCTTCCACCTTAAAAACATCTCTAAAATTAGACACTTCCTTACACAAGACACAACTAAGATTTTAATCCACTCTCTCATTCTTTCCCGCCTTGATTACTGCAACTCTGTCCTCTCTGGTCTCCCCACCTGCCGCCTAGCTCCTTTACAATCCATAATGAATGCCTCTGCCAGACTCGTCTTCCTTACACGTCGCTCTTCATCTGCTGCGCCTCTCTGCCAATCCCTTCACTGGCTTCCTCTTGCCTCTAGGATCAAACACAAAACTCTCACTCTGACATACAAAGCCCTCAACTGCACTGCTCCCCCCTACATCTCAGACCTTGTCTCCAGATACTCTCCCTCCCGTCCCCTTCGCTCTACTCATGACCTCCTACTCTCCACCTCTCTTGTCACCTCATCACACTCCCGTTTACAGGACTTCTCCAGACTGGCTCCCATCTTGTGGAACACTCTGCCTCGCTCCACAAGACTCTCTTCTAGTTTTAAAAGCTTCAAGTGCTCCCTAAAGACTCTACTGTTCAGGGACGCATACAACCTACGCTAACCTTTCCTAATACCAGTTCCTCTCCTCCACTGCAATCCCCTGAACCCTCTTAGTATGTAAGCCTAAAAGTCCAGCTGTTTGCAGATCACCTTCTTAAGAGCTGACTACAACAGTGCAACTCTTGGCAGGGCCCTCTACCCTGTAATTGTTTTGTTGTACTCCCCCTTTGTTTATAGCGCTGCGGAATCTGTTGGCGCTCTACAAATAACCGATAATAATAATAATAATAATAATAATCACTCACCCCCTTCGAAACTATGGATACAGATGGAAAGCCATCTGACTCAAGTTAAAAATCTGAGGGATATCCCCTGGCTTCCTAAAAATTCCAGACCCCACATGCTCCAACACAATACATATGTTAAAACTACACTCGAGATATGGGACAATGTCGTCGCTCTTATAAAAGGAGTGTCCACTACCATGTCTCCTATGACTCCATTGCTTCACAATCATTTGATCTTGAAGCACAGTTCCTTTACCCATACTACTGCAAATAGGCCCCTGCAAAATCTCCCGATATATCTGATTACAGATGCCCGCGGAGTTAAAGACAGGACTGTGCTTGGAGAAAAACTGGGTTCCCCCTTTCATAGTTGGTATATATACCTACAAATCCGACATTCCATGCATAGCAGCCCCCATAAGATCATGTTACTCCGCCCATTAACTCCATTCGAACAGATATGTGCTAGCCCACATATTCAAAAAGCACACTTATCCATGATTTATAAAATTCTCAGGGGATCTTTTCCAGAGCACCGGCCCTCATACTTGAGGAGATGGACAGAGGAATTGGGTAGCGACTTAACTGACGAGGATTTGAAAAGATGTTTTCGCCTCACCCACTCCTCCTCCACCTCGTTAATGCTATCTGAGGCTAACTACAAAATCATCGCAAGATGGTATCTAACACCACAGCGACATTGAGCTATATAACCCACAGCCTCCCCCAGCTGCTGGAGGAGATGCGGAGAGGAAGGCACAATGACCCACATATGGTGGTCTTGCCCTTTACTGAATGAGTTTTGGAAACGGATTGAGAGCACCATAAACAAAATCTTAGGCACAGACATTTCCCTAGGCCCACAAATTATCCTCCTCAATCACATTCCACATCTTACTTGTACCTACCGTAAGAAATTACTGCTCCTGATGCTGACCTGTGCTAGGAGATTGATCCCCAGGTTGTGGAAGACACAAGATATACCTACAATAGCCCAATGGATCTTAGAGGTCAACCACATCTTATCACTTGAAAAAATTTACTATTGCTTTATAGGTAAGCGAGATGCTATAGCCGAGATTCTGTTTATTTGGGAACAAGGATCCCAGAAAAATGAACATGATATATACATTTTTAGATTACTGAGATATGGAGTGTAGCTATCAGTGGCTAGTACCCACGCATGCCAAGGAGCTGATCAGCTCCAGAGAGCCAGAGAGAGGCCATATGGTAGATGTTACGTGGAATGACATTAAGAAGCTGTTCAGTATTCTATGTTATGTAAGTTATATCACATATATCGTGCCTCATCAGCCCCTATCTTCCCACTCCCCCCTCTCTTCCTTTTTTTTTCTCTTCCCCTTCTTTCTTTCCTCCCTTCTTGTCTTTTCCTTATCTCCCCTCTTTTCACCTATGATCTTATACCTCTCTAAATATTATGTCTTAGTAATACTAAGATCCCTACCTCTCTTTTCATACATATTTGTAAAAATTTTGGTTGTATATTATGTTCTCCTCGTTAAAGCTGCATTTTGATTGGAATTTTGTATTCATGCTAACTAGAGCAGCAACGATGTATTCTTTAACAACTGATTAACCTAATAAAAAATTATTTAAACATTAAAAAAACATTGCCTGGTCTGATGAGTCTCGATTTTAGCTGCAACATTCAGATGTTAGGGTCAGAATTTGGCGTAAACAACATGAAAGCATGGATCCATCCTGCCTTGTATCAACGGTTCAGGCTGGTGGTGGTGTAATGATGTGGAGGATATTTTCTTGGCATACTTTAGGCCCCTTAGTACCAATTGAGCATTGTTTAAATGCCACAGCCTACCTGAGTATTTTTGCTGACCATGTCCATCCCTTTATGACTACAGTGTACCCAGCTTCTGATGGCTACTTCCAGCAGGATAATGCACCATGTCACAAAGCTAAAATCATCTCAAACTGTTTTTTTGAACATGACAATGAGTTCAATGTACTCCAATGGCCTCCATAGTTAACAGATCTCAATCCAATACAGCACCTTTGAGATGTGGTGGAACGGGAAATTCGCATCATGGATGTGCAGCCTACAAAGCTACTGCGTGATGCTATCATGTTAATATGGACCACAATCTCTGAGGAATGTTTCCATCACTAGTTGAATCTATGCCACAAAGAATTAAGCCAGTTCTGAATCTGAAGGCAAAAGGTGGTCCAACCCGGTACCTAATAAAGTGGCCGGGGAGTGTATAAAATATATATATATAGACTTATAGGTATAGATATCTATTTTACATTAACATTATTATATATATATATATATATATATATATATATATATATATATATATATATATATATATATATATAAACAAAATATTAATAAAATAATAATTATTAATATTTTTAATATTTTATATTTAATATTTCCATAAAAAGCTATAATATAAGATAAGTTGGTGTCCTAACCCGACACCGCGTTAAACCTAAAGCACAAAGTGTTACACATGTTTTGCATTCCTATGTTTTTTATATAGACAAAAAATATATTTTTATTATTAAATACATATTTCAATAATGGCACTTAATGGCACACACAATGGATTAATAAGGTATTTAAAGCCGCTATTCTCGCCAGTTCAGTTTGATAAAAATGTGGGCATTGACAAAGGCCACGTAGGCCGAAATGCATTTTCCTGCCTTTCTTGGGCGCAATCCGATATTCGGCGTAGTTTTCGGCGCAAGCGAGGGAACCCGCGCCGCCCATAGTTTCACCTCACACATTGGGGTATTACATATACCCCGCCGGCAGTTCTCCCATAACTGTCTAACACGCCTTCCAAAAATCAGCCCGACACGTATATCCCTGTATCCGCAATCCCCCCCTCTCACTCCTAATAATAAATGTATTAACCCGTAGACCGACAACCCCCCACAACGCAATAAGCCTAATTATTAACCCCTAAACTGCCATAGCCCACACCGCAATAAATTATTATTAATATTATTAACTAAATTATTCCTATTTAAAACTAAATACTTGTCTATAAAATAAACCCTAAGATAGCTACAATATAATTAATAATTACATTGCAGCTATTTTAGGATTTATATTTATTTTACAGGTAACTTTGTATTTATTTTAACTAGGTACAATAGCTATTACATAGTTAATAACTATTTAATAGCTGCCTAGTTAAAATAATTACAAAATTACCTGTAAAATAAATCCTAACCTAAGTTACAAATACACCTAACACTACACTATCAATAAATTAATTAAATAAATTAACTACAATTATCTAAAATAAAATACAAATAAATAAACTAAACTATAGTACAAAACCCCCCCCCAATAAATTACAAAAAAAATATTACAAGAAGTTTAATCTAATTACAGGTAATCTAAGCCCCCTAATAAAATAAAAAAGCCCCCCCAAAATAATAAAATTCCCTATCCTAAACTAAATTATCATCCGATGGGGCAGAAGAGGACATCCGGACCGGCAGAAGTCTTCATCCTATCCGGGCAGAAGAGGACATCCGGACCGGCAGAATTCTTCATCCTATCCGGGCAGAAGAGGATATCCGGACCAGCAGACATCTTCATCCAAGCAGCATCTTCTATCTTCATCCATCCGACGAGGAACGGCTCCATCTTGAAGACCTCCGGCGCGGAACATCCTTCTAGGCCGACGACTACCCGATGAATGGCTGGTCCTTTAAATGACGTCATCCAAGATGGCGTCCCTCGAATTCCGATTGGCTGATAGGATTCTATCAGCCAATCGGAATTAAGGTAGGAAAAATCTGATTGGTTGATGCTATCAGCCAATCGGATTGAAGTTCAATCCGATTGGCTGATTGGATCAGCCAATAGAATTGACCTTGCATTCTATTGGCTGATCCAATAGCATCAACCAATCGGATTTTTCCTACCTTAATTCTGATTGGCTGATAAAATCCTATCAGCCAATCGGAATTCGAGGGACACCATCTTGGATGACGTCATTTAAAGCAGTGTTTTTCAACCAGTGTGCCGTGGCACACTAGTGTGCCGTGAGAGATCCTCAGGTGTGCCACAGCAGACTGACAACAGTGTGACATATTTTTTAAACTTTGCTTGCTTTTTACTCCCAGTGCAGGGGTAGTTTGTAGGAGGCATGGCATAACAGCACAATACATACAGTGTGTGTGTGTTTGTGTGTATGTGTATATATATATGCTGTATTAGGCTACAATGTGTGATTTTTTTAAAATTTTGGGATGGTGGTGTGCCACAGGGTTTTTTAATGTAAAAAAGTGTGCCACGGCAAAAAAAAGGTTAAAAATCACTGATTTAAAGGACCAGCCATTCGTCGGGTAGTCATCGGCCTAGAAGGATGTTCTGCGCCGGAGGTCTTCAAGATGGAGCCGTTCCTCGTCGGATGGATGAAGATAGAAGATGCCGCTTGGATGAAGATGTCTGCCAGTCCGGATGTCCTCTTCTGCCTGGATAGGATGAAGACTTCTGCCGGTCTGGATGTCCTCTTCTGCCCGGATAGGATGAAGACTTCTGCCGGTCCGGATGTCCTATTCTGCCCCATCGGATGACCACTGGTGCCCGGCTGGGTGAAGACGGCTCAAGGTAGGGTGATCCTCAATGGGGTAGTGTTAGGTTTTTTTAAGGGGGGATCAGGTGGGTTTTAGAGTTGGGGTGTGTGGGTGGTGAGTTGTAATGTTGGGGGGTATTGTATTTCTTTTTTTTACAGGTAAAAGAGTTGATTACTTTGGGACAATGCCCCGCAAAAGGCCCTTTTAAGGGCCAATTGTAATTTAGGTTAGGATAGGGAATTTTATTATTTTGGGGGGCTTTTTTATTTTATTAGGGGGCTTAGATTAGATGTAATTAGATTAAACTTCTTGTAATATTTTTTTATTTTTTGTAATTTAGTGTTTGTTTTTTTTGTAATATAGTTTAGTTTATTTAATTGTATTTTATTTTATATAATTGTAGTTAATTTATTTAATTAATTTATTGATAGTGTAGTGTTAGGTGTATTTGTAACTTAGGTTAGGATTTATTTTACAGGTAATTTTGTAATTATTTTAACTAGGTAGCTATTAAATAGTTATTAACTATTTAATAGCTATTATACCTAGTTAAAATATATACAAAGTTACCTGTAAAATAAATATAAATCCTAAAATAGCTACAATGTAATTATTAATTATATGTAGATATCTTAGGGTTTATTTTATAGGTAAGTATTTTGTTTTAAATAGGAATAATTTAGTTAATAATATTAATATTATTTATATTTATTTAAATAATAATTAATTTAGGGGGTGTTAGGGTTAGACTTAGATTTAGGGGGTAATACAATTAATGTAGGTGTAGGGGGGTCAGATTATGGGTTAATATATTTAATGTAGGTGTCGGCGGTGTAGGGGGGGTCAGATTAGAGGTTAATATATTTAATGTAGGTGGTGGCGGTGTAGGGGGGTCAGATTAGAGGTAACATATTTAATGTAGGTGGCAGCGGTGTAGGGGGGGTCAGATTAGGGGTTAATATATTTAATGTAGGTGGCGGCAGTGTAGGGGGGTCAGATTAGGGGTTAATATATTTAATGTAGGTGGCAGCGGTGTAGGGGGGTCAGATTAGGGGTTAATATATTTAATGTAGGTGGCGGCTGTGTAGGGGGGTCAGATTAGGGGTTAATAAATTTAATGTAGGTGGCGGCGGGGTCCGGGTGCAGCGGTTTAGGGGTTAAACACTTTATTTAGGTGCAGCGGGGTCCAGGAGCGGCGGTTCAGGGGTTAATACATATAATGTAGGTGGCGGTGGGCTCCGGGAGTGGCGGTTTAGAGGTTAATACACTTTATTAGGTATTGCGGTGGGGGATTGCGGTTGACAGGTAGATAGACATTGCGCATGCGTTAGGTGTTAGGGTTTTTTTGCAGGCATTTTAGGGAGTTACGGTGCTCCAATACTCAGCGCAAGGCCTGCTACGGCTGCATTTTATGGTGAGGTGAAAATGGAGTAAGTTTTCTCCATTTTCGCCACGTAAGGCCTTGCGCTGGATATTGGATACCAAATTGCGCGGGTTTTATATGTTAGTCTATGGGGAAAAAAACTACGTCCGACGGGTGAAATATACGTGCCGCATTTATATGCGGCGCTGTATATAGAATACCAAACCCGCGCAAAAAACGGCGGCGCCGGCTTTTGCGTTCAACGCTGCATATCGGATGGGGCCCTTTATTTCTATCTTTTTCTGTCACCACTCTTTCCCTCCTCACCTGACGCTGAGGTTCCAGTTATCGGCCACGAACTTGAGGGGGTGTGTGGAGTGGTCTATTTGTCTTTCTTTTCTTTTTTTATTTCTTTATTGGTTTTCTCTCCTGTTAAAGTCACAGACAAAGAAAAAAACAATAAGCACATAGCAGAAAAAAAACAAAGAAACACAACAAATAAAATAAAAAAAGTAACATAAATTGTTACATGATTCAGGAGGTGCAGCTCCGTCTGTGGTTATTTTCATAGCGAACTAAACAATTAATGTCCAATGCAAATATGAGATATATTACTTCTTAGGGCTACCACAATAAAAATTAAATTATAATAATAATCTTCATTATCTCTACCTTCCCAGTACCTATCCTTCCATTTTCTCCATGGAGGTGTGCATACTTAAATCAGTCAACATCATAAACATTTTTATCTTAAGTATAATATGTCATCACATTCTTGTGAGATGCCGCCTATTAGTCTTTAAAGCCAGCAATGGCCTAAGGGGAAAAATATATATATCTGATTGTAGAGCAACGCCTATTCTTTCACTGGGATCCAACCTCATGTTACCTACGGAATGGCAATCCGCTCTATCCACTGCTGGAGTAATTCACTCTCCAATACAAGTAATATAAATGCTTCAGCTTTTCTAAGCGAGTCTATGAACTGCAGTTGAAGTGGTGTCAGCCAAGCTATAATCATTTTTTTCCACTTCACAAAAAAAGCTCTTAATTGTAACTCAGTCACTGATCTCATATCATGCTTTTCTATTGTCATTTGTAAATTTAATATACAAATTAGTTTGGTAATGCGAGGGACTTTTGGGGACTTCCATTCTCTTAATATTTGATTCCTATCTGCCAATATAGTAAGATTTATCAGAGATTGCTCCCCGATATTACATCTTCCGGTATGTAGAAAAAGAACCTGAAAACATGTCAGAGATATTTTATTGTCTAAATATTTATTCAGCCAAAATGTAACTCTTATTCCAGTACTGGCTGATCTTAGGACAAGACCACATGCAATGAACAATATCGGCCAATTCCATTCTGCATTTATAGCACAGGCTAAGTTGCTTATTTTTGGACAATTTATATATCCTATAAGGTGTGAAATAATAATTATTAACAATTTTAATTTGGGATTGCCTCCAATATATATTGGTTGAAGCAGTTTCTGATAGCCTTATACTCTTTACAACATCCTGCTCTGATGTTATCGGGGAGTATTTCGCTAGATTCTCTTTAAAGGACCAGTCAACACAGTAGATTTGCATAATCAACAATTGCAAGATAACAAGATAATGCAATAGCACTTAGTATGAACTTCAAATGAGAAGTAGATTTTTTTTCTGACAATTTTAAAAGTTATGTATTTATCCACTCCCCCTGAACCATGTGACAGCCATCAGCCAATCATAAATGCATACACGTACCATGTGACAGCCATCAGCCATTGACAAATGCATACACACTAATTCTTGCACATGCTCAGTAGGAGCTGGTGACTCAAAATGTTTAAATATAAGAAGACTGTGCACATTTAGTTAATGGAAGTAAATTGGAAACGTGTTTAAAATGGCATGCTCTATCTGAATAATGAAAGTTTAATTTTGATTGAATGTCCCTTTAAAGGGACAGTTTTAAAAGATAGATAATCCCTTAATTACCAATTCCCCAGTTTTGCATAACCAACACAGTTATAATTATACATGTTTTACCTCTGTAATTACCTTGTATTTAAGCCTCAGCAGACTGCTCCCTTATTTCAGTTATTTTGACAGACTTGCATTTTAGCCAATCAGAGCTGTCTTCATGGTAAATTCACGTGCTTGAGCTCAATGTTATCTATATGAAACATGTGAACTAAAAACTCAAAAATCAAAATGCATTTAGATTAGAGGCGGCCTTCAAGGTCTAAGAAATTAGCATATGAACCTCCTAGGTTTAGCTTTCAACTAAGAATACCAAGAGAACAAAGCAAAATTGGTGATAAAAATAAATTGGAAAGTTGTTTAAAATTACACGCCCTATTTGAAACATGAAAGTTTTTTTTGGACTTGACTGTCCCTTTAAGTTTAGTTACGAATATTTGTCCAAACCTATTAAATAAAGATTTGTACCAATAAGAGATTGTTTGAACGCCTGCACTGTATAATTTAATCCAATTGGGGATCTCAGGTGCTCCCCATTCAAGTCCATTTGTTCTAATTATTTGAGCTACAGTTGCAAGAAAATTATGTGAACCCTTTGGAATTATATGGATTTCTGCACAAATTGGCCATAAAATGTGATCTGATCATCATCTAAGTCACAACAATAGACAATCACAGTCTGCTTAAACTAATAACACACAAAGAATGAAATGTTGCCATGTTTTTATTGAACACACCATGTAAACATTCACAATGCAGGTGGAAAAAGTATGTGAACCCCTAGACTAATGACATCTCCAAGAGCTAATTGGAGTGAGATGTCAGCCAACTGGAGTCCAATCAATGAGATGAGATTGGAGGTGTTGGTTACAGCTGCCCTGCCCTATAAAAAAACACACACCAGTTCTGGGTTTGCTTTTCACAAGAAGCATTGCCTGATGTGAATGATGCCTCGTACAAAAGAGCTCTCAGAAGACCTACGATTAAGAATTGTTGACTTGCATAAAGCTGGAAAGGGTTATAAAAGTATCTACAAAAGCCTTGCTGTTCATCAGTCCATGGTAAGACAAATTGTCTATAAATGGAGAAAGTTCAGCCCTGCTGCTACTCTCCCTAGAAGTGGCCGTCCTGTAAAGATGACTGAAAGAGCACAGCACAGACTGCTCAATGAGGTGAAGAAGAATCCTAGAGTGTCAGCTAAAGACTTACAAAAGTCACTGGCAAATGCTAACATCCCTGTTAGCGAATCTACAATATGTAAAACACTAAACAAGAATGTATTTCATGGGAGGACACCACAGAGGAAGCCACTGCTGTCCAAACAAAACATTGCTTCACGTTTACAGTTTGCACAAGAGCACCTGGATGTTCCACAGCAGTACTGGCAAAATATTCTGTGGACAGATGAAACCAAAGTTGAGTTGTTTGGAAGAAACACACAACACTATGTGTGGCGAAAAAGAGGCACAGCACACCAACATCAAAACCTCATCCCAACTGGGAAGTATAGTGGTGGGGGCATCATGGTTTGGGGCTGCTTTGCTGCGTCAGGGCCTGGACGGATTGCTATCATCGAAGGAAAAATGAATTCCCAAGTTTATCAAGACATTTTGCAGGAGAACTTAAGGCCATCTGTCTACCAGCTGAAGCTCAACAGAAGATGGGTGTTGCAACAGGACAATGACCCAAAGCATAGAAGTAAATCAACAACAGAATGGCTTAAACAGAAGAAAATACGCCTTCTGAAGTGGCCCAGTCAGAGTCCTGACCTCAACTAGATTGAGATGCTGTGGCATGACCTCAAGAAAGCGATTCACACCAGACATCCCAAGAATATTGCTGAACTGAAACAGTTCTGTAAAGAGGAATGGTCAAGAATTACTCCTGACCGTTGTGCACGTCTGATCTGCAACTACAGGAAACGTTTGGTTGAAGTTATTGCTGCCAAAGGAGGTTCAACCAGTTATTAAATCCAAGGGTTCACATACTTTTTCCACCTGCATTGTGAATGTTTATATGGTGTGTTCAATAAAAACATGGCAACATTTCATTCTTTGTGTGTTATTAGTTTAAGCAGACTGTGATTGTCTATTGTTGTGACTTAGATGATGATCAGATCACATTTTATGACCAATTTGTGCAGAAATCCATATCATTCCAAAGGGTTCACATACTTTTTCTTGCAACTGTATATAGCTTCTAAGATGAAGATAAGCATAACATATTTTTGCAGGAGTGAATATTTAGTCAAGAGTTCTTCATAAGATTGTACTATCCTGTTATCTTCCTGCATGATTTGAGAAATATATGTAATTTCATTCTGTCTCCACTTCTTAAAAACCGGATTATATAATCCAGGTGTAAAATCCGGATTCCCAACAATGGGTAAAAGTTGTGAGGCTCTAAAATTGTGTCCTATTGCTTTACAATACTTCTGCCATGCCATTATGATATTTGAAAAAGTCCTCAGGTTAACAAAGATGCTTGGTAGTTTAACACGGGAATAATGAAGTAAGGCCCTTAAGTCAAACAGGGCTACCAGGTTTGTCTTAATATCTAAATATGTAACATAATTTGCTTCCAATAGTCAATCAATCGCAAATTTAAAAATGCATATCCAGTTATAGTGTTCTAAACTTGGCATTGCAAAACCTCCATATTTTTTAGCTTGTATTATTCTGCTCATAGCTATATGAGGCCTACTCTTTCCCCAAAAAAATAATGAACATGCTGCATTAAATCTGGAAATATCTCGTTTAATAATAAACAGAGGTAAGTTCTGTAAAAGAAATAGTATACGTGAGGAAAAAAAATGTCTTAAGTAGCATAATCTTGGCTGAGAGAGATAGATAATATAACTTCCATCTATTCCTTTCACTCGACTTAGAGAATAATAAATCTTCATAATTAAGACTGTACCAATTGCTGGGATTCCAACTAATTGTAATTCCCAATTATTTCATGCATTGTACCTCTTTAAAATTATGGGAGTGATTACTTTCTGGGGTCTTGCGAATCCACATAATCTCTGATTTTGTAGGATTTATTCCATATCCAGCAAACTTACTATAACCATTAATAAGTTGTAGGGAATACGGAATACTCTTGCCTGTGTTTCTTTAAATAGAGAATGAGGTCATCAGCATATAAGGAGAGGACCACCTTTTGGTTCCCCAGTAAAATTCCCTTTAATTCCTGTCACAACCAAATTGCTAAGGGCTCCAAAGAGATATTAAATAGGTGCGGGGATAGAGGGCATCCTTGGCGCATACCCTTTTGTAATGTAATATATTGAGACACTTCTCCATTAACTAATAATTGAGATCTATGTTTATTATAGATCAATCTGAGCACATTAACTATATTGCCAGAAAAGCCCACATTTTCCAGGGCCATAAACAGGTGATCAAATTGAAAGCTTTTTCAGTGTCTAAAGTCAATAGGGCCAAATCCTTCCTAGGTTTAGTGTTCTGCATTCTTTAATTAAAATAAACATCTATAGTCATTAATACTTTTCTTATGTTTCTTCCTGGCACGAACCCTGTTTGATCTGTATGAATTATTGTTCCCACAACCTTTTTAAACCTCTCAGCCACTATTGAATATATCTTATAATCATTATTTAAAAGCGATATTGGGCAATAGGCTCCCATATCCTCCAGATCTTTTTCTTTTTTATACAAAAGTGTTATAATAGAATCCAAAAAAATATGGCGAATTAATCAGATTCTCTGTATAATAATGATTAAATAATTTAGTTAATGTGTTTAGTATCTCAGTCTTTAGAATTTTGTAAAATTCTGTTGGTATTCCGTCAGGGCCCGGGGCTTTATTTAGTTTCATTTTTTTTTATCGCCATTTCAATTTATTCAATAGTAATATAATGATTAATATGCAGTAGTTCTTCATTGGAGATTTTAGGAAGAGCAATTTTCTGCCAAAATCTATCTTGCACTATTATATCTATACTTTCTTTCAAATAGATTTTCTGATAATATGTGAAGAAAGTGTTTCTAATCTCTGCAGCTGAGGTATATTTCAAATTGCCCGTTTTGATACTGACTATCATGTTACTGTCCTTTCTAATTTTAGTGATTCTAGCTAAATGTTTAGCTGACATTCCTTGATGTCCCTGGAAAAAAGCTCTAGTTTTTAGATCTTCTAATGACCATTTTTCTTTCATATAGATCTCTCTTTCAGCTTTCACTTTACTGTACTTGCTTCAATTTATACTCTTTGGTGTATTAAGATATATTCTATATGATTTTTTAACCTGATTAGCTAATTGAAGTTCTAGTGCCATCTTTTTTTTTTTTAAATCTTAATCATATATGCTTTTATCTCTCCCCTAACCACAGCCTTACCTGCTTCCCAAAAAGTTTCTATTTTGTGTAAATATCCCATATTATTATTGTAGTATTCGCACCATTTTTCAACTAGCCAGTTTGAAAATCGCACATTGTTAACCATATATCTTGGCGTGGTCTGAAAGTAAGATCTCTGAAATGTCTGATTCTAGATCTAGCAGTAACAACTTTTGCTCTGTTGGAAAGAGGTCAATTCTAGAAAATGTTTTATGTGACTTAGATTCACATGAAAAATTGTGGGAGTCGGGGTGCTGCATTGGCCATATGTCTTTTAATTTTAAGGTTTTACAGAAATCTCTAAAAAATTTGGCCTCTCTATGATAATGGGAGGTCGTGTTTAAACTAAACCTGTCCATCTCTGGATATAGTGTCATGTTAAAGTTGCCGTCAAGCACTAGGTTATGGTCTAAATAGGAGACCAGTTTTTTCTTTAATTTATTCAAAAACTCAATGTCAAAATTATTTAGTCCATATTCATTGCATAGGGATCACATTTTCCTATAAATTTCTACTTATAAAATTATGAATCTGGATGATGGGTCCAATTCTTGTTTTAAATTTTTATATGTGACCTTCTTATTGAACAGCACCGCAACCCCACATTTTTTTTTACTACATGGTGTGACAATAACCTCTGAGATCCAACCAACTTTTAATTTATCAATTTCAACATCTTTCAGATGTAATTTTTGCAAAAATATTGTATCTGGTTTCTGCATTTTAAGCCTTCGTAAGATGTTTTTGCTTTTAATTGGAGAGGTTATCCCTCCCACATTCCAGGACACTAAGGCCTAGATTTGGAGTTCGGCGGTAGCCGTCAAAACCAGCGTTAGAGGCTCCTAACGCTGGTTTTGGCCGCCCGCTGGTATTTGGAGTCAGTGATTAAAGGGTCTAACGCTCACTTTTCAGCCGCGACTTTTCCATACCGCAGATCCCCTTACGTCAATTGCGTATCCTATCTTTTCAATGGGATCTTTCTAACGCTGGTATTTAGAGTCGTTTCTGAAGTGAGCGTTAGAGCTCTAACGACAAAACTCCAGCCGCCTGAAAATAGCAGGAGTTAAGAGCTTTCTGGCTAACGCCGGTTCATAAAGCTCTTAACTACTGTAACCTAAAGTACACTAACACCCATAAACTACCTATGTACCCCTAAACCGAGCTCCCCCCACATCGCCGCCACTCGATTAAAATTTTTAACCCCTAATCTGCCGACCGCCACCTACGTTATACTTATGTACCCCTAATCTGCTGCCCCTAACCCCGCCGACCCCTGTATTACATTTATTAACCCCTAACCTGCCCCCCACAACGTCGCCGCCAGCTACTTAAAATAATTAACCCCTAATCTTCCGACCGCAAAGCGCCGCCACCTACGTTATCCCTATGTACCCCTAATCTGCTACCCCTAACACCGCCGACCCCTATATTATATTTATTAACCCCTAATCTGCCCCCCTCAACGTCGCCGACACCTGCCTACACTTATTAACCCCTAATCTGCCGAGCGGACCTGAGCGCTACTATAATAAAGTTATTAACCCCTAACCCGCCTCACTAACCCTATCATAAATAGTATTAACCCCCTAATCTGCCCTCCCTAACATCGCCGACACCTAACTTCAATTATTAACCCCTAATCTGACGACCGGAGCTCACCGCTATTCTAATAAATTGATTAACCCCTAAAGCTAAGTCTAACCCTAACACTAACACCCCCCTAACTTAAATATAATTTACATCTAGCAAAATAAATTAACTCTTATTAAATAAATGATTCCTATTTAAAGCTAAATACTTACCTGTAAAATAAATCCTAATATAGCTACAATATAAATTATAATTATATTATAGCTATTTTAGGATTAATATTTATTTTACAGGCAACTTTGTAATTATTTTAACTAGGTACAATAGCTATTAAATAGTTAAGAACTATTTAATAGTTACCTAGTTAAAATAATAACAAATTTACCTGTAAAATAAATCCTAACCTAAGATATAATTAAACCTAACACTACCCTATCAATAAAATAATTAAATAAACTACCTACAATTACCTACAATTAACCTAACACTACACTATCAATAAATTAATTAAACACAATTCCTACAAATAAATACAATTAAATAAACTTGCTAAAGTACAAAAAATAAAAAAGAACTAAGTTACAAAAAATAAAAAAATATTTACAAACATAAGAAAAATATTACAACAATTTTAAACTAATTACACCTACTCTAAGCCCCCTAATAAAATAACAAAGCCCCCCAAAATAAAAAATTCCCTACCCTATTCTAAATTAAAAAAGTTACAAGCTCTTTTACCTTACCAGCCCTGAACAGGGCCCTTTGCGGGGCATGCCCCAAGAATTTCAGCTCTTTTGCCTGTAAAAGAATAAATACAATACCCCCCCCCCAACATTACAACCCACCACCCACATACCCCTAATCTAACCCAAACCCCCCTTAAATAAACCTAACACTAAGCCCCTGAAGATCTTCCTACCTTGTCTTCACCATCCAGGTATCACCGATCCGTCCTGGCTCCAACATCTTCATCCAACCCAAGCGGGGGTTGGCGATCCATCATCCGGTGCTGAAGAGGTCCAGAAGAGGCTCCAAAGTCTTCCTCCTATCTGGCAAGAAGAGGACATCCGGACCGGCAAACATCTTCTCCAAGCGGCATCTTCGATCTTCTTCCATCCGGTGCGGAGCGGGTCCATCTTGAAGCAGGCGACGCGGATCCATCCTCTTCTTCCGTTGTCTCCCGACTAATGACGGTTCCTTTAAGGGACGTCATCCAAGATGGCGTCCCTCGAATTCCGATTGGCTGATAGGATTCTATCAGCCAATCGGAATTAAGGTAGGAATTTTCTGATTGGCTGATGGAATCAGCCAATCAGAATCAAGTTCAATCCGATTGGCTGATCCAATCAGCCAATCAGATTGAGCTCGCATTCTATTGGCTGTTCCGATATCAGCCAATCGGAATTTGAGGGACGCCATCTTGGATGACGTCCCTTAAAGGAACCGTCATTAGTCGAGAGACAATGGAAGAAGAGGATGGATCCGCGTCGCCTGCTTCAAGATGGACCCGCTCCGCACCGGATGGAAGAAGATCGAAGATGCCGCTTGGAGAAGATGTTTGCCGGTCCGGATGTCCTCTTCTTGCCGGATAGGAGGAAGACTTTGGAGCCTCTTCTGGACCTCTTCAGCACCGGATGATGGATCGCCAACCCCCGCTTGGGTTGGATGAAGATGTTGGAGCCAGGACGGATCGGTGATACCTGGATGGTGAAGACAAGGTAGGAAGATCTTCAGGGGCTTAGTGTTAGGTTTATTTAAGGGGGGTTTGGGTTAGATTAGGGGTATGTGGGTGGTGGGTTGTAATGTTGGGGGGGGTATTGTATTTATTCTTTTACAGGCAAAAGAGCTGAAATTCTTGGGGCATGCCCCGCAAAGGGCACTGTTCAGGGCTGGTAAGGTAAAAGAGCTTGTAACTTTTTTAATTTAGAATAGGGTAGGGAATTTTTTATTTTGGGGGGCTTTGTTATTTTATTAGGGGGCTTAGAGTAGGTGTAATTAGTTTAAAATTGTTGTAATATTTTTCTTATGTTTGTAAATATTTTTTTATTTTTTGTAACTTAGTTCTTTTTTATTTTTTGTACTTTAGCTAGTTTATTTAATTGTATTTATTTGTAGGAATTGTGTTTAATTAATTTATTGATAATGTAGTGTTAGGTTAATTGTAGGTAATTGTAGGTAGTTTATTTAATTATTTTATTGATAGGGTAGTGTTAGGTTTAATTATATCTTAGGTTAGGATTTATTTTACAGGTAAATTTGTTATTATTTTAACTAGGTAACTATTAAATAGTTCTTAACTATTTAATAGCTATTGTACCTAGTTAAAATAAATACCAAGTTGCCTGTAAAATAAATATTAATCCTAAAATAGCTATAATATAATTATAATTTATATTGTAGCTATATTAGGATTTATTTTACAGGTAAGTATTTAGCTTTAAATAGGAATCATTTATTTAATAAGAGTTAATTTATTTCGTTAGATGTAAATTATATTTAAGTTAGGGGGGTGTTAGTGTTAGGGTTAGACTTAGCTTTAGGTGTTAATCAATTTATTAGAATAGCGGTGAGCTCCGCTCGGCAGATTAGGGGTTAATAATTGAAGGTAGGTGTCGGCGATGTTAGGGAGGGCAGATTAGGGGTTAATACTATTTATGATAGGGTTAGTGAGGCGGATTAGGGGTTAATAACTTTATTATAGTAGCGCTCAGGTCCGCTCGGCAGATTAGGGGTTAATAAGTGTAGGCAGGTGTCGGCGACGTTGAGGGGGGCAGGTTAGGGGTTAATAAATATAATATAGGGGTCGGCGATGTTAGGGCAGCAGATTAGGGGTACATAGGGATAACGTAGGTTGCGGCGGTTTACGGAGCGGCAGATTAGGGGTTAAAAAAAATATGCAGGGGTCAGCGATAGCGGGGGCGGCAGATTAGGGGTTAATAAGTGTAAGGTTAGGGGTGTTTAGACTCGGGGTACATGTTAGAGTGTTAGGTGCAGACGTAGGAAGTGTTTCCCCATAGGAAACAATGGGGCTGCGTTAGGAGCTGAACGCTGCTTTTTTGCAGGTGTTAGGTTTTTTTTCAGCACGAGCACGTTTTTGAGGCTGGCCGCATCCGTAAGCAACTCTGGTATCGAGAGTTGCATTTGCGGTAAAAATGCTCTACGCTCCTTTTTTGGAGCCTAACGCAGCATTTGTTAGAACTCTCGATACCAGAGTTAAATTTATGGTGCGGCCAGAAAAAAGCCCGCGGAGCGTTAACAGCCCTTTTACCGCCAAACTCCAAATCTAGGCCTAAATTAATTGTCATGTTCATAATACCTTAGACCTAAATTTCTTTAGAATCTCAGTGAGGGAAGAGGAAAAAAATGGAAAAAGAAAATAAAAAAAGGGGAAAAAAACGAAGCACCAAAAATATACATATGTAAAGGTAAACTAGTAAAGTATATACATTGTAGCCCATTAAAATCAAATTTCAAGATTATAAAACACAAAAAAGTCCTTTCTGTTAGAAAAGGATTTTACATAACAAAACAACCTCATCATTGGCAACCATAACTTCACTTCCTTGCATTCCATAACAATTTTTATGCACTTCTAATACATCCCCTGGAGGGTTTCCGTCTAAAAAATTTGATTAACTTTCCTATCTGGCACTGTGGTGTCAATTTGTCTTCCTATTGCCTCATTGCTACTAGTTACCCTTATCTCTGGGGAACATATGTGTTGTTTTTAGTAACTTTGTTTCCCTGCATAGATACAGGGTATAGGTTTTATAGTCCCTCACGCTGTTGAGCATTTTAAATTTACAAGAATAATAAAAGTTACATACGGACAAAGGGACAGGGACAGAGGGATAGAGACAGAAAAATAGGGACAGAGGGATAGGGACAGAGGAATAGAGACAGGGACAAAGTGATAGAGGGACAGGGACAGAGGAATAGGGACAGAGGGACAGGGACAGAGGGACAGGGACAGAGGGCTAGAGGAACAGGAAAAGAGGAATAGGGACAGGGATAGAGGGATAGGGACAGAGGAATAGGGATAGAGGAATAGGGACAGGGATAGAGGGATCGATGGATAGTGATACATGGACCTCTGCCCTCTGGGCAGGCTTATTGCCTAGTTTAAAATAAAAATAACATATGCCTGTATGTGAAGAACATAGGAATCTGACATTTTTACAGTAAATACACAGTAAAACACATTACATGTTATTGTTGAATTATAATAAGGACACACAACCATATTATATATACCATATACCTTTGAACCATTATAAATATTTTTATTAATATTTATGTGAATAAAGAGTGTTATATGAGTGTAACTGTAATTTCAAATGTATTTATGTTGTCTTTGATGCAACTTTTTTGTAACTCACTACCCTTTACCCAACGAGCGTAACATGCAATTGCACTCTCACATTCTTGTTTACTTGCAACTTGTAATACGAGCACAAATGAATGCGCCTGCGATATTCTTATATCATGCATGCACAAACATTTGAAATCAACTTTTAATCTAGCCCATTGTGCATAAAAGCACGTCCCCTATAGAACCCGGTAACTAAGGCGCAATCTTGTTTGAATATGTTCTATATAGATAGAATGTTGCAATGAAGCATGTTCACGCTTTACATTTTCCGTTCTTTTTAAATCTAGTATAAGAAGATATTATAAGTCCTTCCAATAGAAATCCATAGTTGTCATCTTGTTTAAAAATCACACCAAAATAGAAAAATGTGCTTTAAAAAGAACAATAGAAATAAATATTTTTATTACAAGTTTAGCAGTGGTGCAGATGGAAACAGATAACAATCGGTCCCTAAGGAAGTCACTATTGCATAATCTCATTTTTTTTTTAGCAAAGACACAAAAATAGGTGTAGGAAATAGCCTAAAACACACTATTGTGATCATGTTGCATTGAAAGGTGTCGTCTTCGGGCCAAAGAAAGAGCTTAAAAGGCCTCAGCTGATTGTGATTGAGGCCCTAGTAGTTTATAGTTGATTTTTAATGCTTAAATCCCAGACCTAGGAAACAAAAAAGACAAAAAGTACCAGTGGGGATGCCGTTAAATAATTTGTTTCAAGAAGTGTTAAAAAATCTTTCTATGCAAGTAGGTAAAAATAAATGCCTATGGGTATAAAGTCAAAGTAAGTTTCAAATAAATAATACATTTGGACACATAAAATTTAACTTTTATTGTTACTACTTGTAAAACAGACAGCCTAGGGAATTGCTGCCCTGCAACGAGTTAAAAACACTGCAGTCAACAGAGTAATATTCAACTCCTCCAGTTATGATCCGTTTTAACTAAGTAGGAAATTGAACTAAGGTAAGCAAGTAGAACCAGCTAATATATTATGTTGAATTAATCAGTTACAAAGTAGAAACGCTCCCTCTTAGAATTAGAGGGTAAGCACTGTTTAGCGATATACAAGTGTAGGCTTTATGTACGCACATTAAGTGCTGCTACTGATCCCTTATAGGTTCTTAAAAAATTCTATCAAAATAAGGTAGAAATTAAGGTAAGGTATAACAACAGCCCATATGGACTAGTCAGGCTAAGAATAGTATTCCGGATTACAATTGAGCTAGGTTCGAGTATTTAAAGATTTAACCAACAAGACCATCCAATCAGGATACTTGTCTCAGGACTTGCAAGAGAAAGTACATCTGGGATGCACAGGTGCAAGAATCCATGAAGGCCCCACCACCACCACCCACCAAAAAAAGCATTATTTTTATATATTTACTTTTTTTGTGCAACATATACAGATGTAGTACATGTTTTTTTAGCACTTAAATATATTTAAAATAAATACTGCTTATGTAGATTAGGAAAGAACAGATCGAGAGAAAGAGAGGGGGCATAACAGAGGGGGAAGAAAAGAGAGAGAGAGGAACAGAGGGGAGGAAGGATAGAGGGGGAGAGAGGGGAGAGGGATAGAGAACAGACCGGGAGAAAGGGGGTGAGGCAGTACAGAGAGAGATAGAGAAAGAGGAAGGAAAGAACAGAGGGAGAGAGCGGGAATAGAGAGAGAGGGGAGAACCGAGAGAGAAAGAAAGAGGGAGAACAGAGAGAAAGAGAGAGCTAGAGGGAGAAGAGAGAAAGAGAGAGAGAAAGTGGGAGAGAACAGTGGGAGAGGAAGAGAGGGGAGGAAGGATAGACTGGGAGAAAGGGAAGAGGGATAGAGAACAGAGGGGGAGAAAGGGGGTGATGAAGTACAGAGAGATAGAAAAAAAGAGAGAGAGAGGGGTGGGGAGGGGAGGGAAAGAAAAGAGGGAGAGAGAGGGGTAATATAGATAGGGGGGAACAGAGAGAAAGAGAGAGATCTAGAGAGAGAGAGGCAGAACACAGAGAGAAAAAGAGTGGGAGAACAGAGGGAGAGGATAGATGGACAGAGAGAGAGAAAGGGAGATAAAGAACAGAGGGAGAAAGAGGGGAGAACAGAGAGGGGGGAAGAAACAGAAGAGAGGTAGAGAGAAAAGAGGGAGAGACAGTACCGAGGGTAAAGAGAACAGCGAGAGAGAGAAGGGGGAAGAGAACAAAACAGAGGAGAGAGAACTGAGGAAGAAACTGTACAGAAAGTGTGAGGGATGGGTAAACAAGAGAGAGAGAGAGAGAGAGAGAGAGAGAGAGAGAGAGAGAGAGAGAGAGAGAGAGAGAGAGAGAGAGGGGAGGGGAGGGAAAGAACAGAGGGAGAGAGAGGGGGTAATATAGATAGGGGGGAAACAAAGAGAAAGAGAGAGATCTAGAGAGAGAGAGGCAGAACACAGAGAGAGAAAGAGTGGGAGAACAGAGGGAGAGGATAGATGGACAGAGAGAGGGGGGGGAGATAAAGAACAGAGGGAGAAAGAGGGGAGAACAGAGAGGGGGGAGGAAAACAGAAGAGAGGTAGAGAGAAACGAGGGAGAGACAGTACCGAGGGTAAAGAGAACAGCGGGAGAGAGAAGGGGGAAGAGAACAAAACAGAGGAGAGAGAACTGAGGAAGAAACTGTACAGAAAATGTGAGAGATGGGTAAACAAGAGAGAGAGAGAGAGTAGACCAAAATGGAGGGAGTGGGGGAAACTAAAAAGGAGGGAGTGGGGGGTAAAAAAAAAGGGGCAGAACAAAGGGAAAGAGGGGGTAGAACAAAAGAAAAGAGAGGTAGAACAAAGGGAAAGAGGTGGCAGAACAAAATGATTTGGGGGTAGAACAAAGGGAGATGGGAGTAGAACAAATGGAGATAGGAGGTAGAACATAGTGAGAGAGAGGGTAGGAGTATAAATGGAGAGAGAGGGCGAGTACAAAGCGAGAAAGAGTTAAAAGGTACTGATTTTTTTTCATATGCTTGACATTAGTTTTGCCAATATACACTTCCTAGATAAAAAGTGGTTTCCATTTAAAAAAAAAAAAAAGGAATGTTTCCAAAAGTTGTGAATTTCTAACTGCTTAACATATAGTGCATATACACTATATTTAAAATACAGAAAATCATTCCAATGATATGATATATATATATATATATATATACATGTACATATCTTTGGAACGCTCTCAGCCAGCCTTTCTTACCTGACTCCGGTTACAGCTCCGTCTCTCACACGCTGTGATTCTGCAGACAATAGTATTTACTAGTAAATCACAGGAAGTATAATATTAAACGCCTGCCATAGTACATACCTGTACTGCCGCCGCTCAACACACCTCGTCTGCACTTTCAAAAGCGTATAATGCAAAATTTAAAATTTTATGACAAATTAAATTTTGTGTTTAATATCCCTTTAAGAAGTGAAACGGTGATACAACAAACAAAGCACTACCACTGTACCTCGTTAACATTAGCGTGCAACTTGATTAAAAGTCTATGAAAAATCGCATTTACCAGAGGTGGATTAGCGTGGCCGACATTGCTTTAGCTCAACCTATACTTTCAAAGGATATCGCAACCATGCAAAAAAACACTGGTATTAGAAGTTGAAATTTATAGTTTGAGCTCGAGCAAAGTCCGAAACAGCGCTAGAATATTTAGCATGTCTTGAGCCCTGAAGTAAAGTTTAAGTTTTAAAAAAAAGAAATTCACAAAACACATCAAAACATAATAAAATAAACTATCATGTGTGTGTAAATATGTGTATGTGTTTATGTATACATGTCTATATATGTCTGTAGCCCTTCCTGTTGAACATTTGCACCTGTATACATTCTGCAGGAGAAGTTGCCTAGGCAACTATTAGACTGGTTGGTCATGTGATCAAGTGAAACTGAAAGAAGAGTGTAAGACACAGGAGGAAGCAGACATGTCAGAGCAGTGAAGGTGTGTGTGAGGCCTGGCTGTGTGAGAGCTGCAGACTTCATCTTGTAAAGTAACAGCATTCCTCTGCTGATTTAGTGTATGCTGCCAGCTGCAGTCTGTCCCTGTTAGAGAGCTGTGGAGAAGAATGCAGACAAAGTAAATGACTGGCAGACCTTGGAGTTTTCTTTCAGCCTGTGCAGAATCCTGTCAGTGGTAAGAAGTATCCTCTCTCCTTGTCATACTGACAGGGCATTCTGTCCATCACATAAACTTATAAACAGCTCTTCCTGTGGATTGCAGTTTCCTATGAGCTGCAACTGTTTAAATGCATGTGGATTACCTTAAAGGGCCCCAACATTTATGTGCACCAACTGGTACCCATCAGCCATTAGGGTGAAGCCTGAGGGTGGGTTCGCAGGTGGTTTGGGAGGGTGCTGGGCCTGGTTAGAGAGAGTCGGTGTGTTAGTTAGCCACTGTATTTCTTGCCTTATTTTTATTTACCATAATCCTTTAATACATGTTCCTACTGTTTTACTGTTATTACTGTGTGTGTTGTAGTTATTTATTATGTTCCTGTCTGGGAAACCCATTCTTGCCCTGGATGCCCAGTCAGGTGGAGGCACTGCCACAGTCATGTACCCCAACTCCCAGGTAGCGGAGACTCAGGATCAGCCTGCAGAGCACATGGAGGTAGCTGGGGTAAAGACCCACAGGGGTAATTGTGGGCCTAGGCCAAACCCCATTACATTTGGAGGCACTGCTGAGATAAATTGGGGTACACCCAGTAAGGATCCGTTAATTCCCCGGCCCACACTCCCATTTGTAACAGATTGGGCCCAGCAACAGAAGGTACCATTGCATCATGCAGTGATGATATGCCAGGTACCTCCCTATAGTGAGATAAGACATGTCACCAAGTGCGTAGAGATTATACTGGGAATAGAGATGGCTACCATCAGAGACATCCTGCATGATTCATACGGTCAAACTTACATGTTAGTATATTCCCATGCAGATTTGAGAGGCCGTCATAGGCCTACATGTCTATACCTTCTTGAAACAGCTCCTGAAGGATGTCGCTTAGTGTACGCTCTCCCTGATAAGGAGGAAGGGGTTACACTGCAGCAACCCTCCACTATAGGCCAAAGAGACTGTAATGTATCAAGTTATTCCCAGATTTTGTCCCCTTTGTCAGAGAAACCCCCCAGGAGATTACCGGTTACCCCTGTAGAGACTGGGGCCATCCCCAAACGAAATGTCTACTTTTCCAGTGTGCAAGGGACAACTGCCCCTAAGACCCCAGATCTAGTGGTTCCCTCATCTCCAACATCCCCAAAACCAGGCGATTCCCTATTGAGAACCACAAGTTCAGGAGAGAGTAACATATCTGAAATACTGCAAAAACTCTCAGAAGCCATAGTAACAGCTACCCATACCCACAGTTACCGTAAGCTGAAAGTGTTTTCTGGGAATCAACCTGTTCCTGCCGGGGAGGAGCCCTTTAAGGCCTGGAAGGATAATGCTGTACAATTATTGGAAGAATGGTCTTGTACGGATAACATAAAAAAACAACGGATAATGGAGAGTCTTCGTTTCCCAGCTACAAATATGATAAGGCTGTTTAGGGGAGTGAATGAACAAGCTACCGCACAAGATTACCTGAAAGTTTTGCAGGATGCGTATGGAAAATCTGAGGACTCTGATGATCTATTAATCAAGTTCCTAGCCACTAAACAGAAGGAACATGAGAAAGCTTCAGACTATATCAATCGATTACAATTGTCACTGGGAAAACTGTTTCATAATGGAGCAGTCACTGCATCTGAGTTGGATGCTCGACTATCCAAACAAATTCAGAAGGGAGGCCTTAGCAATGATCCAGTCATGATCATGTTAAGAGTTAAGTTGGATGATCAAGTCTTGTCCTATTCCACACTGATCCGAAAAGCAAAAATACTGGAGAACCAAATGTCCCCATCTCCTCCACAAAAAGGAAATTCTTCTAAAGCTGCAGATAAAGAGGACATGGAACTGTTCGTCCTTAAAAAAAAGGTAGCTGAATTAGAATTATTGTCTAAGTCATCGCCAAGAAGAACAGATTATTCTCCTACCAGGAGGCAGCACCGCAGGGAGACCACAGGAAGGTTATTCCCAGAGGAACAGTCCCCCCGAGGGAACTGTTTTAAGTGTGGAAAATCAGGGCATTTCAAGCGGGAGTGTCCCACTAATTCATCAGATACAGAAGTGGATGTGCTAGCTATTGAGCTGGAGGAGGCTCAAGCTACCAGTCCTTTCAGGAAAAGAGGAAAAAGAACCACACCCATATTATCTGTGGGGGCCAAGATCGGGCCCAAATCTCTGATACAGTTACAAATAGAAGATATTCATGCCTCGGCCTTGTTAGATACTGGATCCCAGGTCACCATCATTAATAGAGACTTCTATGACCATCATCTAAAACATATTCCCCTGGAGCCAGCAGGAGAGTTGCAGTTGTGGGGAGTGGGATCTCAGGCCCAGCCTGTAGAGGGATGTATAAGAGTGACAATAACAATCCCACAGTTAAACACAGGAATGATCTGCCCTATGGAATTGGAAGCTCTTGTATGCTCCATGAAGAAAACAATGTGTGCCCCAATAATTTTGGGTACCAACGCAAGAATGGTGCAGGACATGTTCAGGGCCTACATAACTGAAGTGGGAGATGTATCTCTAACCAGACTGATGGAAGTCAGCCCTGTTCTAGGGAAAGAATGCCATCGACTAGCCCTACAAGCTAGACCAGGATCATGCCACTACTCGGGGAAAGAACCTTTATTTGTAAGGCCTGGAGAGACTAAGACTCTACGAGCCATAGCATCTATGCACCATGAAATATCAGGAGGAACCAGGCAATACCTCATTGAGTCCTTGCCTGAGGAGGATGCAAAAAAAGGGTGGACTCTCATACCTGAGGTGAAAGACTGGCGGAATCACTGGTGTAAAGATTTTCCCATAATGATAAGAAACTTAACACCCACAGAGATCAGAATTGATCGTCACCAGAAGATTGGTGTGATTCACTTGTTGGACCAAGTCTCTTCAGTAATGTCTGTAAAGGCAGAACAGGGAGGTGATCATGAAGGACCTATAGTTTTTGAACTGGAAGATTCTCCTCTACCACCAAAGTGGAGAGATAGCCTCCGATCCAAATTAGCTACTCGAGAGAAAGTTTTCTCCAGGAAAGAAATGGATGTGGGATGTGCAAAGAGTGCCACACATGCTATCAGACTTTCTGACCCAGCTCCTTTCAGAGAAAGATCAAGGAGAATACCCCCTCGAGATGTGGAAGATGTCCGGGATATACTCAAACAGATGGAAGAATCTGGCATTATTAAAGAGTCCAGAAGTCCATATGCCTCACCCATAGTGGTAGTTAGGAAAAAGAATGGCACAGTCCGGCTTTGCATAGACTATCGGACTTTAAACAAAAGGACTGTGCCAGATCAATATACTCTGCCACGGATAGAAGATCTGCTAGATGCCCTTTCTGGAAGCCAGTGGTTCAGCGTCCTGGACTTGAGGTCTGGGTATTATCAGGTACCCATGAAGAACGAGGATCAGGAAAAGACAGCTTTCATCTGTCCCTTGGGATTCTACGAGTTTACCAGGATGCCCCAAGGGGTCACTGGAGCTCCCGCCACCTTTCAAAGGCTGATGGAGAAGACTGTGGGGGATATGAATCCCAAAGAGTGCCTAGTCTATCTTGATGACCTCATAGTGTTTGGAAGGACACCAGAAGAGCACGAACAGCGATTGCTGAAGGTGTTGGATCGACTCCAAGCAGAGGGTCTGAAATTATCAATAGACAAATGTCGATTTGCCCAGAACTCTGTTACATATGTAGGTCACATTGTTTCCGCACAAGGTGTGACAACTGACCCGACCAAAATTGAAGCGGTGATGAACTGGCCCAGGCCAGATAACATCAGTGAGCTGCGCTCATTTCTTGGATTCTGCGGTTACTACCGGAGGTTTGTGAAAGACTATTCAAAGATTGCTCGAGAGCTACACAACCTGTTAAAGACTACCTCAGCTATAGAGGGTGTTAAGGCGCCAAGTCCTAAAGACTCCTTCGGAAAGAAATGGACCTCAGGATGCGAAGAAGCCTTCTTAATCTTGAAGAAAAGACTCACAGAAGCTCCTGTATTGGCATATTCAGATCCCGAGAAACCATATGTGCTCCATGTTGATGCCAGTATGGAAGGCCTAGGGGCCGTATTGCATCAGAGCTACCCAGAAGGGTTAAGACCAGTGGCCTACATAAGTAGAAGTCTAACTGGTGCAGAGAAAAACTATCCGGTCCATAAGCTAGAATTCTTGGCGCTCAAGTGGGCAATTGTGGACAAGTTACATGACTATTTATATGGAGCAACATTCGAGGTAAGGACGGATAACAATCCGCTTACTTATATTCAAACAACAGCAAAGCTGGATGCCACAGGGCATAGGTGGCTGGCAGCATTGTCAAACTATAGTTTCAGCTTTAAATACAAGCCAGGCCCTAAGAATATCAGTGCGGATGCTCTGTCCCGCAGACCTGGACTTCCTCCTCATGAAGAAAAGGAGGAATGGGAAGAAATCCCTGTGCCTGGGGTTGGAGCCCTGTGCCAAACATATGTAGTGGCTGAGAGGCAGGATGAGTTCTCTGAACTCAGAGGAATAGACTCCATATGTCACTCCCCAGAAGCCGTACCAGAGGTATTCTGTGCTCCAGCAATGCTCCAACAGTGGTCTCACATAACCAATGAAGACAAGAAGAAAGCCCAGTCACAGGACTGGTATATAGGTACAGTCCTCAAGGCAATGAGAGCCAAGAACCCTAAATTACTGAGCTCCCTTCCCATTGGACAAAGAGATTTGTACCGGAGAGAATGGAGTAAACTACATCTAGAAGATGGAATCCTTTATAGAATTATAAAATACCATGACCACCCTGGTCGAAAGCAGCTAGTGTTACCTCATAGATATCGGGGAATGGTCCTGAGAGCTCTCCATGATCAACATGGGCATCTTGGGGTAGACAAGACCTATGGCCTGGTACAAGACCGGTTCTATTGGCCTCGCATGAGAGAACATGTTGAACATTATGTGAAGACCTGCAGAAGATGTATTCAGAGAAAGACTCTGCCTGTGAGAGCTGCCCCTATGGGCCACCTGAGAAGTACAGGACCCCTGGATCTTGTGTGCATGGACTATCTATGTATTGAGAATGATACTACCGGAATTGGGAATGTTCTGGTAGTAACAGACCATTTCACCAGATACGCTCAGGCTTTTCCCACTAAAGACCAGAAGGCTGTGACCGTAGCCAAGGTCCTCTGGCAGAAATATTTTATGCACTACGGTCTGCCCAATCGAATACATTCTGATCAAGGTAGAGACTTTGAGAGTAAGCTGATCAAAGAACTGCTGGATATGTTGCAGGTTCACAAGTCCAGAACAACACCCTACCACCCTGAGGGTGATGCCCAGCCTGAGCGTTTTAATAGGACACTCCTAGACATGCTCGGGACTCTGAAACAAGTGGAGAAGCGGTCCTGGAGTAAGCATGTAGAAGCCATGGTCCACGCATATAATTGCACAAGGCATGAGTCTACAGGATTCTCACCCTATTTCCTAATGTTTGGAAGGGAAGCCAGACTACCGATAGATGTCCGGTTGGGGGTGTCCCCAGATGGGACAAAGTCAGACTCTCACTTCCAGTATGTGAGGACCCTCAGACAAAACCTTCACAGTGCCTACGAGTTGGCCACTCAAGCTGCGGCAAAAATGGAGGAACGCAACAAAAGAAGATACAATACCAAAGTGAAGCATCAGGAAGTCCAAGCGGGAGATAAGGTTCTCCTCCGGAATCTAGGGGTACCTGGGAAACACAAATTAGCAGACAGATGGAAGGATACCCTATTTGAAGTTGTGTCTAAGCTAAAGGGGCTGCCAGTGTATAATATAAAAGGCCCAGAAGGCCGGATCAAAGCTTGGCATAGGAACCATCTACTACCAATAGCCTATATCGATGAAGAGGAAGGGAGTAGTAGTGAATGGGAGAAAAGCACAACGGAGAGTCCTGAAAATGAGGCAGTAGAGACCCCAGAAGCTCTTAGTGCTGATGATCAATGGTGGTCTCCTCCTGCTGAGGAAACACAGCACTTTCCTTCCTCTCCTCCCTTAGCCTCCTCTACATTGAATCCCAACAGCCCCAACTTTGTGCCTGGGACCCCAAAAAGAGACTCTTGTATCATGGGAAAGCCAGGGTCTCAAGCATCTGGTGACCTCCCCACCCAAGTGGCCAGAGCTGAAGATTCCCAGGAACATTCTGGACTTCCTCAGAGAGAACAGAGACTGGGTACTAGAATACGACAGCCTCCCAGGGTTCTTACTTACGATCAAGTCGGAGAACCCAGTTATGTACATATGCCCCAGGTACAATCTAAAATGGTTGATTTACTGTATGCGGTTGCGGACATTATGAATGTTGGAACCTCTCTGTACTAGATTAAACTGTAAGATAGTTTTACATTTGTTTATAGGACTGTTAGTGCATTTATTATTATTTATATGTTTTGTTTTTTCAATTTACCTCTTGGTGGAACCTTGCCAGTGGAAGGCAAGGATTTTACAAGGGGGAGAATGTAGCCCTTCCTGTTGAACATTTGCACCTGTATACATTCTGCAGGAGAAGTTGCCTAGGCAACTATTAGACTGGTTGGTCATGTGATCAAGTGAAACTGAAAGAAGAGTGTAAGACACAGGAGGAAGCAGACATGTCAGAGCAGTGAAGGTGTGTGTGAGGCCTGGCTGTGTGAGAGCTGCAGACTTCATCTTGTAAAGTAACAGCATTCCTCTGCTGATTTAGTGTATGCTGCCAGCTGCAGTCTGTCCCTGTTAGAGAGCTGTGGAGAAGAATGCAGACAAAGTAAATGACTGGCAGACCTTGGAGTTTTCTTTCAGCCTGTGCAGAATCCTGTCAGTGGTAAGAAGTATCCTCTCTCCTTGTCATACTGACAGGGCATTCTGTCCATCACATAAACTTATAAACAGCTCTTCCTGTGGATTGCAGTTTCCTATGAGCTGCAACTGTTTAAATGCATGTGGATTACCTTAAAGGGCCCCAACATTTATGTGCACCAACTGGTACCCATCAGCCATTAGGGTGAAGCCTGAGGGTGGGTTCGCAGGTGGTTTGGGAGGGTGCTGGGCCTGGTTAGAGAGAGTCGGTGTGTTAGTTAGCCACTGTATTTCTTGCCTTATTTTTATTTACCATAATCCTTTAATACATGTTCCTACTGTTTTACTGTTATTACTGTGTGTGTTGTAGTTATTTATTATGTTCCTGTCTGGGAAACCCATTCTTGCCCTGGATGCCCAGTCAGGTGGAGGCACTGCCACAGTCATGTACCCCAACTCCCAGGTAGCGGAGACTCAGGATCAGCCTGCAGAGCACATGGAGGTAGCTGGGGTAAAGACCCACAGGGGTAATTGTGGGCCTAGGCCAAACCCCGTTACATGTCTATATATGTGTACACATGTATTTATGTGTTTGAATATGTAAATATAATGATCACACATACATACATGTATAGACATATATACAGCATATACACTTTTGAGCCCTTCCCAGTCAAATATATTGAAACATGCAACATCATTTTTATTAATTTTTGTGTTTTAATGTATGTTGAAGAGAAATACTTTAAATTACTATTGTTCTTTACTTAGAATTTTTATTTTTTATTTTAAAATAAACCTTCAAGTTTAGCTCAGTTGATCTATCGCAGTGTTAGATTAGCTCTCAAATGATAGCTAATTATTTATTTGGGAGTGGACCCCATAGGCGTCTATGGGGAGAAGTTAGCGTGGTCGCGATATCCGAAGTCCTAAAGTTAGGGGGCCTGAGTATTTTGCTTGGTTGCTAACTTTATACTTGCAATAGGCTTACAAATCTGGTTGAGATTATTTTTTACTTTTAAAGCAGATAGTAAAAAAAACATTTAGTGCACAACTTGTAATATGGCCCTTTATATGTATTATCAGCAGCGATCTAATTCTATATTTAGAATTACATTATTTAGCTATTTCCAAGTTCATAGCGAATGAGTAATTGTGCTAAAGTTAGCATGTCCCAAAAAATTGCAAAGGTAACCTCAATTAAATCTTAGAATGATGCATTTTGGAAAGCACATTCTGTCTGTGGCCTTTAAATAAGCAACTCATATGGAAACTAGTATTGTCTAATTTACAAAAGAAAAATATGTTCCTATAAAAAAGTATTATTGGTAAAAAATGCTATTATGTAAGTGACTGGCTTAAAGATAGGCATACTAAGGTCAGGATAAATCTTTATTTAGCCTATGAAACTTTTTCTTGAAAGACCCCCAAATTTTGCATCTGGCCAGGGAGTTGGTGACAGATGTAAATTTTCATGGAACTGAAACAAAGCCCAGAAACATTTACGGGAACAATCTGAATGAATAGAGGAAGAACTTTAGGAAGATCATACATTAACGTCAAGTGAGTTACGCAATCTATAAGCACATAGTTTCTAAGAGTAAATGTAATGCTCCAGGTATTTTGTCACATTAACTCTGGCATGTATATTTTTTACCCTTTTTTTGTAAAGAGCCCAACCTTACAAATGTTACCTTGGAAACAATGTTAGAGAAAGTAAAGGCACGCCTAATGATTATTAATTTGTCAACTATATGTTGCAATCAATAACAAGTTTGCTTGAATTGCCGGAAATGGTAAATTTGTATTATATTATAATTTTTATCATGTACCAAGGGGCAAACTTATTTTATAACCATTTTTTTTCCAGCATAGAATATTACAAAAGAGTAATAAGTTTACTATATTCCTATGAGATATTTATGGGTAAATAAAACACAATTAAAATGTGATTTGGATACATAAGGTACCCATACAAACTAAATTAAAAGCTGTATCAAACAGATGCAAACAGCAATATTCACTAGGTGTGGTTTCTACTCTTATCTGTTGTCAAATACACATGTTCTATATTCATAAATCTGTTTTCTAGACAGGTATATTTGACATTTTTCAACAAACATCTGCCAATCCCCTATAGTATATATAATTAATTCAGTGATGCATAAACTTGTACATGGTCCATTCTTGTTTGTAGTGCTTTACTTGAGAGGGAAGAAAGCTCTCTCACTAGATTAAGTATAGAACGATTTAAAATAAATATCTATTGAGAGTTATATATTTATTTATTTTTTAAATGATTCACAAAGTTGTGTGGGATATCTCCAGATCTTAATGAATCAACTTAATAGGGTAACACATAAATTGGGGAGGGGGGCTCTGAGAGCACTAACATAGTAAACCTAGAGCATTGTCACAGATAAGATAGAGGTCATATGGAACTAGAATTAAGATATGGCACACATGGTGCCCTATTGGCTGGCTTGATACCCCACTACTTCTCTCCTAACCGTGTTCCTCCAACAAAGCCCCACAAATCATGTTATGTGAGGAATTTGTGGTTAGGAGAATAGGGATGGTGAAACCAGGTCAGTCATTTGTATTGGGTCAAATCACAGCTAGGGATAAATTTGTGAAGGCACTGGGGCAGCCATTAAGGATATTTGTGCTGGATGGAGGTTGAATTTAGTAGACTAGATGTGACAGAGAAATGGATAAGCAATTAGAGACACATCATTCTCAATTTATCTTTATTGTGGCGTGGAAGGTCACAAGTAAGGAAATATCTCCAGCAGCTGCAAATTGATTGGTTATAGTAAAGCTGATATACCACCAACACCATTTATATACTGTAGATAGACACTTTTGTTGGAAAGAAGAACAAGATAAATGCTTTAATAAGACACATTCCTCGTATAATGGAATCTGCTCACATTAAATACTTTGAGAAGTTGTTAGATTATTTTGTTATTAGTGTTTTGTAATATTTTACTGAAATTGTAACCTATTTAATCTAACATAGTGATGAGTAATATGGCAACAGGACAATATTACTATATAAAATTAAGAAATGTTGCTGTTGACAGCTGTGACAGTGAAGGGACATAAGGGTAGGGAAGTTCTCTGAAAATGTTCCACCCCTTAGAGTTTTTACATTAAAACAACAGATTCAGCTTTCAGTTAACCTCATTTAATGATGAAGATGAACATGTCTCTGAAGATTTTTAATTAGGATTAGGGGTGGTTCTAGGTATAATAAATTATATGTACACAATTTATATATCAAGGGTGGAGACTGGTACTTTTGGGGAGCCATTACTTTCTGCTACTTATTCCAGTTTCCCCATTTAGATGCCTCCTTGTTCTGGGTGTAGCAAAATAAATGTAAAAACATTGTCCTATAAATGTATGTGTATTGTTATTCATATTGGGGGTACTGAAGTCATGTATGGCCGTGTTTAGTACTCCTGAGCACACCCTAGAACTACCACTATTAAGATCTTTTAAGATAATAAAATTGCTTAACTACCCTGTGGAAAGGAAATTAACCTATGAGGACAATATTCATACAGCAGGGATGGATCTTCTAAATTCTTAGTAGCTACTTAAATTCATCCTTCAAGATGAAAATTTAAGGAAAAGCCTTGAGGATATTGAGGGTGGAAACTTGTCTGTAAAAGTTGTAGATACAAAAGCTGGGTAATTACTGTAGAAGTTTGAAGTGGGAAAGTGTTCTGGCCATGTATGCAGTATTACAAAGAGTAGAGTGTATTGCAAGATGCAAGCAAGAATGTTATCATTGATCTAAACATACATTAGTCTACACCAGGTATTATATACATTAAATGAGGATACTTTTCAATGTCATTAGCCCTTTATACATTTGAAATTACATAGCTGGAGGAAGATATGCAATATAATATGAAAATAATTAAAGCTTGCTTAGCAAGCATGGCAAATTGGTAATTAAAAGAACTAGATTAATCCAGCCTGCCTTAGGCGGATTGCCACCTTCAGATGCCAACTCTCATTCATGCTATAGAGCAGCACACGCAATACATGATCACACACCTGGATGCCAATAGTTTGTCTCACCCAAACTTAAGGTGATAATTTCAGAAAATAAAAGGTTTCATTTTAGATTTTTTTTATAACCCTTCTTCATATGTGATTATTCAAATAGGCTCATACAAACCAATATAAAAGACTCACCAGAGGATGGAGAAATGGAAATAAATTATATACAAAAATAGTAGTGATAATAATTTACAGCATAAACATGTCTGTGTCAGGGTGCCAGGAATTAGACTGAGATGAGAAGTGCAAAAATAATCACACCTTTATTAATAGCAAAAATAATAAAAAGTCCACAAGTCAAATAACAAGCCAGGAAAACACAGGAGCTCTCACAAACAGGTCTGAGACAACGCAAGGGCAAAGCATACTGAACAGAGGCCCATTAAATAATAAGTGATGACATCACAATTCTGAGACTGCATCCTGTCTCACACGGATGATGTACACCAGTCTGACCATAAAAGGAAGTGCAGGAAATGAGCAGCATCACACAGTATGCACCAGACATCAAGAGAGGTGAGTAAAATGGCTGCCAGCAGCACATGGCAAACAAACAGGGAAAAAAAAACTGACAGTACCCTCCCCACAACAACCCCTCCCCCGTGGGAGGACAAATGGCTTATTGGGGAAACGGGCATGGAAGGCACGGAGGACGGCGGAAGCATGAACATCAGAGGAGGGAACCCATGAACGCTCCTCTGGACCATAGCCCCTCCAGTGAACCAAATACTGTACGCGGCCCCTGGACATACGAGAGTCAATAATGCTGCTGACCTCATACTCCTCATGGTTGTCAACAAAGATAGGACGGGGACGATGCAACACAGTGGTAAACCGATTACAAACCAATGGTTTCAAGAGGGAGACATGAAAAACATTGGAGATGCGCATTGCAGGAGGAAGGTCAAGAGCGTAGGCCACAGGATTGACCTGTCGGAGTATTCAAAAAGGACCAACATAACGGGGAGCCAGTTTATTGGAAGGCACATGAAGATTTAAATTGCGGGAGGACAGCCAAACTCTCTCACCAACCTGGTAGGAAGGCGCTGGCAGATGCCTACGATCAGCCTGGAACTTTTGGCGCCGGAATAGAACGATGAAGGCAATCCTGAATCTGCACCCATGTGGAACGGAGTTGTCAGAGATGCTCCTCCAAAGCCGGAATACCCTGAGACATGAATGAATCGGGCAACAAACCCATAATTCGCCATGACAGGGATAACTTGGAGGAAGCATTAATAGCACTATTACGAGCAAACTCTGCCCAAGGTAAAAGTTCAGACCAATTATTGTGGTGATCTGAGACATAGCAACGGAGGAACTGTTCCAGAGCTTGATTACACCGTTCTGCAGCCCCATTGGATTGAGGGTGATATGCCGAGGAGAAGGAAAGCTGGATCCCCATTTGAGCACAAAAGGAATGCCAAAATCTGGAGACAAACTGGCTCCCATGGTCTGACACTATCTCCTTGGGTAACCCATGTAAATGGAAGACCTCCCGGGCAAAAATTGAAGCAAGCTCCTGAGCGGTAGGCAACTTCATCAAGGGAATGCAATGTGACATTTTAGAAAAACGGTCAACCACCATAAGGATAACAGTATTGCCATTGGAAACAGGGAGCTCGACAATGAAGTCCATGGAAAGATGTGTCCAAGGACACTCACCATTAGCAATAGGTTGAAGAAGACCCACATGAAGACGTCGAGGAGTCTTATTCTGTGCACAAACTGAGCAGGAAGCCACATACACAGCAACATCAGAACGAAGACCTGGCCACCAGAATTGTCGAGTGACAGACCAAATCATTTGGTTCTTTCCTGGGTGACCTGCAGCTTTAGGATAGTGGTAAGTATGCAAAAGTTTAGTTTGAAGATTCTCATGAACAAAACACTTTCCACTAGGTTTCTCAGGAGGTGCATTGGTTTGTGCAGTCAGGTTCTCCTCCCCCAAGGAAGAAGTCAAATTAGTACGTATGGTAGCCAAAATATGGTCAGGAGGTATAACTGGAGTAGGTACAGACTCCTCCTTGGACAGAGGGGAAAATTGTCGAGAGAGGGCATCAGCCCTAACATTCTTACTACCAGGCAGGTAGGAGACCACATAATTAAACTGAGACAAAAATAGCGCCCATCTGGCCTGTCGGGGCGACAAACATTTTGCTTCAGATAGATAAGTTAAATTCTTGTGGTCAGTAAGAATGAGCACTGGCACGCTAGTACCCTCGAGAAGATGCCTCCATTCCTTGAGTGCCAAAATTATGGCCAGTAATTCCCTGTCGCCAATTTCATAATTGCACTCCGCTTGAGACAATTTCTTAGGGAAGAAACCACATGGATGCAAGGAACCGTCAGGCGTAGGACGTTGAGACAAGAGGGCACCTACACCAGTCTCAGACGCATCAGCCTTAAGAACGAAAGGCAGAACAGGGTTAGGATGAGCCAGAACTGGAGCTGCAGCAAAGGCAATCTTAAGACTATCAAAGGCCTTAAGGGCAGTAGGTGACCAATGAAGTGGATCATTCTCTTTACGGGTCATGTCTGTGATAGGTTTGACCAAGGAAGAAAAGTTTTTAATAAACTTTCTATAGTAATTGGCAAACCCCAAAAAACGTTGAATAGACCTAAGACCAACTGGGCGAGGCCACTGCAGAACTGCAGATAACTTGTTAGGATCCATGGAGAACCCTGAAACAGAGATAACATAACCTAGGAAGGTTACTTGAGTCTGATGGAACTCACATTTCTCGAGTTTACAAAACAGGCCATTCTCATGTAGTCTCTGAAGAACCTGAGTAACATCAGAACAATGAGCCTCAAGTGTGGGTAAGTGTATGAGGTACACCACAACACACTGTTGCAACATATCTCGTAGAACATCACTAATAAATTCCTGGAAAACAGCAGGAGCATTACATAGGCCAAAGGGCATTACAAGATACTCATAATGCCCGCTCCTGGTGTTAAATGCTGTTTTCCATTCGTGGCCCTCCTTGATCCTAACGAGATTGTACGCTCCTCTCAAATCAAGTTTAGTAAAGACCGTAGCTCCCTTGAGGTAGTCAAAGAGTTCCGTAATGAGCAGAATAGGGTAAGCATTCTTAATTTCTTAATGGTAAGATGATTAAGACCCCTATAATCGATGCATGGTCTTAACTGGCCACCCTTTTTCTTCACAAGGAAGAAGTCAGCCCCTGCAGGAGAGCAGGATTTGCGGATGATCCCCCGCGACAGAGCATCGGCAACATACTCCTCCATAGCATAATTCTCCGCAACAGACAGAGGGTAAACCCGGCCCGAGGAGGAATGGCTCCGGGTTGCAGGTCTATGGCACAATCGTAAGACCGGTGAGGCGGCAACGTACCGGCACGCACCTTGTCAAAAAAGTCTAGGAACTCTCGGTGCTCCTCTGGCAATTGAGATACCGAAGAAGTGCACAAGACTTTAACTGGTTTCTGAAGACAAGTGGAAATACATTGCAGAGACCACAACAAAATTTCGGACCTGCGTCAGTCAAGACTGGGATTGTGCTTTTGGAGCCAGGGATAACCCAGAACAACCGGAGAATGCGGAGAGTTTATCACCTGGAACTGGAGGGTTTCAAAATGGAGAGTCCCAACAGCCATGGATAACAGAGCAGTTTTGTGAGTAACGAGTGTGGGCTGAAGGAGCCTGCCATCAATGGCCTCAATAGCAAGCGGAACGGACCGAGGCAAAACAGGAATGGAGTGCTTTGATACAAAAGCACTGTCAATGAGTCAACAAGAGCCTGGGTGACTATAGAGGAGTCCACCCAGGAAAGGACAACCGTGACCAAAGGTTTCTCCTTTAGCGGTTCTGGGGACAAGGATAAACCACCCAAGGTCTGCCCCCAACAGGACTTTAGGTGTGAGCATTTCCCGGCCGTGTAGGACAAGACTTCAAAAGGTGGCCCTGTAACCCACAATAGAGGCAGAGCCCCTCCCTCCTCCTAAAGGCCCTCTTCGCCGCGGAGAGACGCGTGAATCCCAACTGCATCGGCTCAGCAGTACCTGGTGACTAGGGACCAGGAGGCATGGGAGGAGAGGAAGGCATGGGTGGGAACAAACATGTAGGAGACAACAGAACAGGAGGCTTCCACAAGGGCTCCTTGAAAGAGGGCCTCTCATTTAGTCTGATGTCAATTAGAATCAAAAAGACACCAATGCCTCAAGATCTTCTGGTAAATCTCTAGCAGCAACTTCGTCTTTAATCGCATCAGAGAGCCCACGAAAGAAGGCGGCAACAAGGGCTTCATTGTTCCAACCTACCTCTGCGGCAAGCGTACGGAACTCAATGGCATACTGAGCAACAGATCTTGTACCTAGCTGAATGGACATGAGTCGTTCAGCAGCAGAGGAGGAGCGAGCCGGAACATCAAAAACCCTTCAAAAGGAGGCCACAAATTCAGGGTAATTTGAAATCACAGGTTTATTAGTCTCCCACAAGGGATTAGCCCAGGCAAGAGCTGTGTCAGAAAATAACGAGATGAGAAATCCCACATTAGCTCTGTCAGAGGGAAACGCCTGAGGTAACATCTCAAAGTAAATTCCCACCTGGTTCAAAAACCCTCTGCACTGATTAGGATCGCCTCCATAACGCTGAGGTAGAGGTGCAGAACCGGACATGCTCCTGGTAGGACTAGGTGCAGCAGCGGAAATAGAAGCAGCCATAACTTGCGGGACACTTTGGTCCAAATGTGCAGTGCGAGCCAGCGGGGCTTGCAGGGCTAGTTCAAATTGATCCAAGCGGTTATCCTGTTCATCCATCCTGGAAATTATGGCAGTTAAAGGTGGATTATTAGCACCATCAAGATTCATGGCCCTTGCGTAATGTCAGGGTGCCCGGAATCAGACTGAGATGAGAAGTGCAAAAATAATCCCACCTTTATTAATAGCAAAAAACAATAAAAAGTCCACAAGTCAAATAACAAGCCAGGAATACACAGGAGCTCTCACAAACAGGTCTGAGACAACGCAAGGGCAAAGCATACTGAACAGAGGCCCATTAAATAATAAGTGATGACATCACAATTCTGAGACGGCATCCTGTCGCACACGGATGATGTACACCAGTCTGGCCATAAAAGGAAGTGCAGGAAATGAGCAGCATCACACAGTATGCACCAGACCGTAAGAGAGGTGAGTAAAATGGCTGCCAGCAGCACATGGCAAACAAAACAGGGAAAAAGAACCTGTCAGTCTGTAAGCACATATCAGCCCCATTAGTGTATATCAAGGGTGTTCGGTTCTTTTAACCGAAGGGCTGTACTAATTTGTATTCACTTGAAGGGTGGTTGAACAAATCTGACCAATTCTATTAATCAAAATAAAATATATTTGTTTTTTAGAAACATGTTTAAAATGAACAGTTAATAAAAGGGCTGTGTCTGTGGTGCACATGTGGAAACGTGGATTAATTAAGTAGGATGGGCAAGTGAAAAGTTAAATAAAAACCAATGGAGGCCAATGGAGGCCCACTGCTGCCTCAAGGAGGTAGAATGGACAAGCTTGATGCATAGTACAAGAAGCTAAGACCAATCATTTGATGATTCATAAGGCCCATCATGAGTGAAAGTTCATGTAACCCTTATACTGGCTATTTATATATGTGCATAGTTGTTTTATCACATCTTCTCCACAGCCCTAACTCACTTTTCCTCAGCTTTTTTGCAAATTTCCCACATTTTACCCAATGATCACATCAAATACTGAAAGATCTTATTTACGAGCTGCACAGTCCCAATAATCGTGTCATTTGCCCCTCTGTCCTGTATTTATGCTTCTGTGTCCCTTTAAAAACAACGAGATAGACCCAGGGGAATAACTAAAGGGTCTAAAAGGTCTCAATTGAGACTAGACCCACGCCTCTATGGGGCTCATAGGGCCCTTCTGTGTTCCACCTTGCAAAACAGGGCTCACAGTTTAAGAAAAGTGTACGAATTTGACTTTTACAATATGGTAGCAGGGTTTCTAAAATGGTTGCCACAGTGTTACTGTAAAGAAAAACATGACACCATATTTGTACAGGAAGGTTGTGCAAGTGCATACCCTCACAACTACAGAGAAGCAGCTCCTGTCTCTCCTTTGTGGCTGATGGCTCCGCTTCTACGGTTCCTATATTACCAAAAAGGGAGCTACTGAAATAGGGGTGCCTGCCACAGCTGTTGCCCTGGGGCCTAGTGAGGTCTATTTATGTCCCTGGACCGACCACATCCAAGAATGACAAAAAAACTCACACTAGACCATAACGATCTTGTCCTAGAATCAACTAAAAAAATAATTCCCAGGACCTAGGTTGTATTTGGAAATGTCTGAAATGTTAGAAACTAAATCAAATTTACTGTTTAGTATATTACATGCACATTATCAAATTTTTGTAGAAAACATTATTTGTTTTATTTCTTGATTAAATTTAGTCTAGTTTAGTCTAATATTATTGTGAGAATGTATCTTCACAGCAAGATGGAAAGTCCCTTTTGTGAACATAAATTGTTGTCATGGGCAAGTATTTTTCAGGAGCGTGGGAGATAGCAAAAACTATAAACTATAACTCCAGATTCAGATGAAAAATCTGAGAAAGTTAAAATAAAAGCAAATATGTTTAATAGTAATAATCTTAATTCAAACCAATGATAATAAAATATATCTCCTCACACCATACATGTAATAGAATCACGGACTTATTACTTAAAAGTACATAATACAGTTCTAGCAAACTGACACTCTTTTTCTAATTAATTCTTAGTGGACAATGACACTAAAACTATTTTGAGAACAGATAAACAAAGTGAGGGGGTTTGCTGTAAGAAAAATATTCATGGGTGTATGAAAGAAATATAAAAAAAAATCCCTAAATTATGTTTACAATTCTCTTAAATATTTATGCCATAAAAGTCAATGAACTGTGTATTTTTTTGTCCTAAATTCCGATCCAAATAATCATCTTTTTTATACTTGTTATTGAGATCTGACAATATATTATCAAGTCTTGAGCTGCAAAAAATCATTGGATTACTATCCCTTTTCTGAACTGATGACATTAAATACTGATTCACAATCATTGATTATTTTTATTTTATTTTTAAATCGGTGCCTTTAACCTTTTGCTAAAACTACTGTTACCATTATACGGCAGCTCTGAACAGCTTGATGGGCATGTGTGATGGTTTCAATGCTGCACTTTTGTGTTTCAGAAAACTTACAGCATGTTATTTTTGTTCTTATGTCCCCTATATTTCGTCCCCACAAAGGGGTTAAACAGAAACTTAAAGGGACATAATACTCATATGCTAAATCACTTGAAACTGATGCAGTATAACTGTAAAAAGCTGAAAGGAAAATATCACCCGAGCATCTCTATGTAAATCAGGAAGATATTTTACCTCACAATTTCCTCAGCTCACCAGAGTCAGTGCTGTGTAAAAAGTTATACTCAGCTGCTGCCCAGCTGCAGGTAAAAAAATAAAAATAAATGAAGAAATGAACAGCAGCCAATCAGCTTCAACAGTGCTGAGGTCATGAACTCTTTTACTGTGATCTCATGAGATTTGACTTAACTCTCATGAGATTTCATAGTAAACTTCCTTAAACTGATTAGGGAAATAAGATGAGTGTGCACAAGGCTCAACCCCTTAGCTGTCCCGGGACAGACATACTGATTTGCTGCTTAAAGTCCTTTACAATGGGATGTGGCTACTGAGGAATTTTTGAGGTAAAATATCTTTCTTTTTTACATAGAGATGTTCAGGTGATATTTTCTAGTCAGCTTTTCCCAGCTATGCTGCATCACTTTCAATTGTTTCAACATTTGGGTATCATGGCCCTTTAAGAGCCACTCAAGAATTGTAACACAATGGGCTAAATCCATAGTTGTTTACTAGGCCATTAAAGTGCCATCATACCCAAATGTTGAAACACTTGAAAGTGATGCAGCATAGCTGTAAAAAGCTGACTAGAAAATATCACCTGAACATCTCTATGTAAAAAATTAACGGCTAGATTTGGAGTTTTGTCGGTAACGACCCGAAAAACTAACGCCGGCTTTTTTCTGGCCGCACCATAAAAATAACTCTGGTATTGAGAGTCCACATAAAGGCTGCGTTAGGCTCCAAAAAAGGAGCGTAGAGCATTTTTAACGCAGCTTCAACTCTCGATACCAGAGTTGCTTACGCAAGCGGCCAGCCTCAAAAACGTGCTCGTGCACGATTCCCCCATAGGAAACAATGGAGCTGTTTGAGCTGAAAAAACCTAACAACTGCAAAAAAGCAGCGTTCAGCTCCTAACGCAGCCCCATTGTTTGCTATGCGGTAACACTTCCTACGTCTGCACCTAACACTCTAACATGTACCCCGAGTCTAAACACCCCTAACCTTACACTTATTAACCCCTGATCTGCCGCCCCCGCTATCGCTGACCCCTGCATATTATTATTAACCCCTAATCTGCCGCTCCGTAAACCGCCGCTACTTACATTATCCCTATGTACCCCTAATCTGCTGCCCTAACATCGCCGACCCCTATATTATATTTATTAACCCCTAATCTGCCCCCCACAACGTCGCCTCCACCTGCCTACACTTATTAACCCCTAATCTGCCGACCGGACCTGAGCGCTACTATAATAAAGTTATTAACCCCTAATCCGCCTCACTAACCCTATAATAAATAGTATTAACCCCTAATCTGCCCTCCCTAACATCGCCGACACCTAACTTCAAGTATTAACCCCTAATCTGCCGACCGGAGCTCACCGCTACTCTAATAAATGTATTAACCCCTAAAGCTAAGTCTAACCCTAACACTAACACCCCCCTAAATTAAATATAATTTACATCTAACGAAATTAATTAACTCTTATTAAATAAATTATTCCTATTTAAAGATAAATACTTACCTGTAAAATAAATCCTAATATAGCTACAATATAAATTATAATTATATTATAGCTATTTTAGGATTTATATTTATTTTACAGGTAACTTTGTATTTATTTTAACCAGGTACAATAGCTATTAAATAGTTAAGAACTATTTAATAGCTAAAATAGTTAAAATAATTACAAATTTACCTGTAAAATAAATCCTAACCTGTTACAATTAAACCTAACACTACACTATCAATAAATTAATTAAATAAACTACCTACAATTACCTACAATTAACCTAAAACTACACTATCAATAAATTAATTAAATACAATTCCTACAAATAAATACAATTAAATAAACTAGCTAAAGTACAAAAAATAAAAAAGAACTAAGTTACAAAAAATAAAAAAATATTTACAAACATAAGAAAAATATTACAACAATTTTAAACTAATTACACCTACTCTAAGCCCCCTAATAAAATAACAAAGCCCCCCAAAATAAAAAAATGCCCTACCCTATTCTAAATTACAAAAGTTCAAAGCTCTTTAACCTTACCAGCCCTGAACAGGGCCCTTTGCGGGGCATGCCCCAAAGAATTCAGTTCTTTTGCCTGTAAAAAAAAACATACAATACCCCCCCCCCCAACATTACAACCCACCACCCACATACCCCTAATCTAACCCAAACCCCCCTTAAATAAACCTAACACTAAGCCCCTGAAGATCTTCCTATCTTATCTTCACCCTGCCAGGTTCACCGATCCGTCCTGAAGAGCTCCTCCGATGTCCTGATCCAAGCCCAAGCGGGGGGCTGAAGAGATCGGAACAGCCAATAGAATGCGAGCTCAATCTGATTGGCAGATTGGATCAGCCAATCAGATTGAACTTGATTCTGATTGGCTGATTCCATCAGCCAATCAGAATATTCCTACCTTAATTCCGATTGGCTGATAGAATCCTATCAGCCAATCGGAATTCGAGGGACGCCATCTTGGATGACGTCCCTTAAAGGAACCGTCATTCGGCTAGTAGGCGTCGGGAGAAGAGGATGTTCCGCGTCGGAGGTCTGCAAGATGGAACCGGAAGAAAGAAGATTGAAGATGCCGTTGATAGAAGACTTCATCCGGATCATGGACCTCTTCAGCTCCCGCTTGGATGAAGACTTCAGCCGGATCATGGACCTCTTCAGCTCCCGCTTGGATGAAGACTTCAGCCGGATCATGGACCTCTTCAGCCCCCGCTTGGGCTTGGATCAGGACAACGGAGGAGCTCTTCAGGACGGATCGGTGAACCTGGCAGGGTGAAGATAAGGTAGGAAGATCTTCAGGGGCTTAGTGTTAGGTTTATTTAAGGGGGGTTTGGGTTAGATTAGGGGTATGTGGGTGGTGGGTTGTAATGTTGGGGGGGGGTATTGTATGTTTTTTTTTACAGGCAAAAGAGCTGAATTCTTTGGGGCATGCCCCGCAAAGGGCCCTGTTCAGGGCTGGTAAGGTAAAAGAGCTTTGAACTTTTGTAATTTAGAATAGGGTAGGGCATTTTTTTTATTTTGGGGGGCTTTGTTATTTTATTAGGGGGCTTAGAGTAGGTGTAATTAGTTTAAAATTGTTGTAATATTTTTCTTATGTTTGTAAATATTTTTTTATTTTTTGTAACTTAGTTCTTTTTTATTTTTTGTACTTTAGCTAGTTTATTTAATTGTATTTATTTGTAGGAATTGTATTTAATTAATTTATTGATAGTGTAGTGTTAGGTTAATTGTAGGTAATTGTAGGTAGTTTATTTAATTAATTTATTGATAGTGTAGTGTTAGGTTTAATTGTAACTTAGGTTAGGATTTATTTTACAGCTAAATTTGTAATTATTTTAACTATTTTAGCTATTAAATAGTTCTTAACTATTTAATAGCTATTGTACCTGGTTAAAATAAATACAAAGTTACCTGTAAAATAAATATAAATCCTAAAATAGCTATAATATAATTATAATTTATATTGTAGCTATATTAGGATTTATTTTACAGGTAAGTATTTATCTTTAAATAGGAATAATTTATTTAATAAGAGTTAATTAATTTCGTTAGATGTAAATTATATTTAACTTAGGGGGGTGTTAGTGTTAGGGTTAGACTTAGCTTTAGGGGTTAATACATTTATTAGAATAGCGGTGAGCTCCGGTCGGCAGATTAGGGGTTAATAAGTGTAGGCAGGTGGAGGCGACGTTGTGGGGGGCAGATTAGGGGTTAATAAATATAATACAGGGGTCGGCGGTGTTAGGGGCAACAGATTAGGGGTACATAAGGATAACGTAGGTGGCGGTCGGCAGATTAGGGGTTAAAAAAATTTATTCGAGTGTCGGCGATGTGGGGGGACCTCGGTTTAGGGGTACATAGGTAGTTTATGGGTGTTAGTGTACTTTAGAGTACAGTAGTTAAGAGCTTTATAAACCGGCGTTAGCCCAGAAAGCTCTTAACTACTGACTTTTTTCCTGCGGCTGGAGTTTTGTCGTTAGATGTCTAACGCTCACTTCAGAAACGACTCTAAATACCGGAGTTAGAAAGATCCCATTGAAAAGATAGGATACGCAATTTATGTAAGGGGATCTGCGGTATGGAAAAGTCGCGGATGAAAAGTGAGCATTAGACCCTATTTTGAGTGACTCCAAATACCGGCGGTAGCCTAAAACCAGCGTTAGGAGCCTCTAACGCTGGTTTTCACGGCTAACGCCAAACTCCAAATCTAGGCCTAAGATTTTTTACCTCAAATTTCCTAAGTAAGGACTTTAAGAAGCAAATCAGTATGCCTGTCCTGGGACAGGCAAGGGAGCGTGCTTCATGCACACTCATTCCCTATTCAGTTTAAGGAGGTTTACTATGCAATCTCATGAGAGTTAAAGGGACAGTCAAGTCTAAAAAAACTTTCATGATTTAACTAACTACTAAGAAACCAATCCAAAATTATTTTCTAAAAGTTCTCTTCACTTCAAATTTTATTTAATATACTACTATATGGAATATGTGATATAATATTTAAAAATGTAACATTAAACTATTTTGGTGTGTTAAATCCAGAGTGTGCAATTGCATCTGTGGACTATATATTTGTTTGTGAATGGTATTCACAATGGCACATTATTAATTTGAGGAGAAGCATGAAGGTTAAAGGGACATTAAACCCCAAAAATGTCTTTCATGGTTCAGAAAGAGCATGCAATTTTAAACAACTTTCTAATTTACTTCTATTATCTAACTTGCTTAATTCTCTTGATATCCTTTTCTGAAAAGCATATCTAGATAGGCTCAGTAGCTGCTGATTGGCCGCTGCACATAGATGCCTCGTGTAATTGGCTCACCAATGTGCATTTCTATTTATTCAACAAAGGATATCTAAAGAATGAAGCAAATTAGAAAATAGAAGTAAATTTGAATGTTGTTCACAATTGTATTCTCTATCTGAATCATGAATGAAAATGTTTGGGTTTAATGTCCCTTTAAAGTTATAGATACTTTTTATTTTTATTTTTATAGAGAGAGCGACCATAAAGAATTTCAGGTCATTAGAGCCCTGACTTTTCATAAATTAGGCTCTCTTGCTGTACATAATTTCCAGAGCCCCGGGATAAGTGTTCTGTGCTTTAATATGAATATAGAATTACAGAGAGGCTGTACCTACAGGCAGAGAACTGGCTAACAATATTGTTGTCTGTACATTAACCACAGTTTCTTGTCTAAAGTCCTTTTCATTCCCTGCTGCTGATGTCACAGCCTCAAGACATGAATGAAATTCCAGACTTAGGACAGATCCTGCCTTCTATAATTTTGTCTGACAAACATATTTTACAATCAGAATTAAAAGTTGACAATTCTGTCTCTTAAAATCAAGTATACTAACAACTCTATACTTCATTATAAGATGGACATTATTCACTGACGGCTGGTTTATCGAATCTATTGTATTGCTTTCCTCAAATCCTCCACAGTGAGAAAGTTCAGATTAAGTAACTGCACAATAACAAAAGCTCACACGCTGCCCTCATGTGGTAACATTCATGAAGTACAGCAAGTTTTCAAAACATCTCAGAAAACTGTTATCGCTGATTTAAAAAAAGAGAATATATAACTGCAACATCGTTGGTGCAGTGTGTTAAATAATATACATATTACATGTAGGTATTTTTTAGGTTTAGTCTAGTTATCTAGCTGTCTTTGTCTCTCTATCAATCTCTCTATCATCTGTTATCTGTTTCACTAATGTATATCTCTCATTATCTATTTATTATCTATCTATATATCATTACCTCCCTATATGTATATATCTCATATCTCATCTATCTGATATATATTTCCCTCTATGTATATCTCTCATTATCTATCTACTTATTATCTATTATCTTCCTATATGTATAGATATAAGCTCTCTATCGTCTATCTATCTACCCATCTGTATTCTATCTATAGCTGTCTATGTCTGTCTATTAATCTAAAATACATCTCTTTCTATTTCTGTCTCATGTCTTTTAAATTGGTCTCTTATTAGTCTCACAAAAAAGCACACATTTGATTTCACAATCCTTTCGTGGCTTCCATTGTTCATATTTGATTTTATTTATGAACACGTGGCCTATATCAATTTCTTTCATTCTCATTCATATCATTTAGTACAGTTACAGCAATACCCCTAAATGGATAAAAAAAATGTACATCCATTTCAATATATTTATGCAACACGTGATGTAAACCAGAGTTTCTGAATACGTATTTGTATTCATCTTCTATATGTATAACGTACTTGTGCACTAAATGAGGCTATTTTATGTCTATCTTTTTCTAAGTATAACTATTTCCTTACGAGTTAATCAAAAATGCATCTTTCTCTATATTTAGACTGCATATTTGTTCATTTCCCAGTAGTATTCTGTGACAGAGCAGACATTTCCTTGGCAGTGTGTATATATATGGTGATATATATTATTTTTCCTTCATGCCTTTGTTTAATATTCCTTGTATTGATATGAAGAAGAAAAAAAAGTTGGAGCTGTGTCGTTTAGAAATTCCTTAGCATGCGTCAGAGGGTAATATTCACTATGTGTGTGAGTGTGAGAGTTGTCAGTCTCTCCCTCATGTTGTGAGGTAATAGAACAAACAGGAGCCAGTTTCCTGCCACCGGACTTGTGATTGGCTGAGGACGGCCTCAGGAATGCGAGCCCTGCCTTATATACACTGCACACATGAAGCAGGAATCAGACGCATAGGAAGCTTATACTGACTTCATAAACTGAACTCCCATCTAAAAAGCAACTTCACAGCCACAGCCAGGACCTAACATTGACTCAGAAGAATGTAAGAGGAATTATTTCTGCTGCTGCTTAGCTTCCACTTGCTATCTGCTACTGCTGCTACTTTACTTCTGGATACTCTGAATTTTGCTACATCAGACAATACAGTAGAATTGGTTAGTGGTCCTCAGTAAGGGGACACTACTTGGATAATTTAATTCCAGGTTTTAAGATCAGCTCTTTATAGTTTTTCTATCTTTTTATTATTTAGAGATTGAATATGAGTATGCCTGTCTGTCTATTAATCCATCCATCTATCCTGACTGCTGTTTATGAGATAGACTGATAGATTGGTAGATCAGTTTATTGGCTGATTTGGTTAGGACAATTTAGAATGAAATCTATTCAGGTATTAACTTTTACTTATGTATGTAGAATGTAATGCAACTAATATTATGAATATATTTTAGATCATTTTTTTTGGGGGGGGGGAATGAAAGGATGAACTAAATCAATTTAACTTAACTGGTGTCATTTAATTTGTGAACATGTAGGGCTGATTTTGTTATGCCAGTGGAGATGTTAAATAGGTTATGAATCTTGAGGGGCAAAAATTATATATAATATATATGTATACAATTTATACTCTACATTTAACTTTATTGGTGCTTGTCTAATGAAGGAATGCATTTATTGAGATATTGATTATATACTATTATAGTTGATATTATAGTTACTATGTTGCTTTATTATTATTAATATGACTTTAATAAGTATCACTGCTAATCCATGCTTACACTGTTTTAACTTTATGCTGAATATGTTTATCTACCTGTAATATAGTCATTTTTTAGTTTATGAATTTGAATTCCAAGATATTGCATAATTTGAAATTAGAAATAGCTTAAAAAAAACTTTGAAAACCACATTTTTATAGGTTTTAAAGTGAAATAACAAGATATGTGTTTAAATTAGATTTTTTTTTTGCTTTTGTTTTTGTAAACTAACTCATGCAAATTGAATCATGGATATATTATGGAAATTTGACCTATTTGTGAATGTGCTCAGTTTTGGTGATGTGTGGGTTAAAAAGCCGTGGCTGGTTTTCAGGGTAGATATCTTGTAACTCAGCATAAAAAGCGTAACTGGACAAAGCATTTCTTTTTGTCAGTATCCATCCCCTTGGCATAATGTGCAACTATTTTCTTTGTTGAAACTAATCTTGTCTTCAGCATATTAATATCCCGTATTTTTTTTTTTTTTAAATTGCTGGTGTCTGTTGTATAAATGCTCTTACTTTGTTAAAAAAGCAGAGCTGTGTTTAAAACATATACTTTTTGTCATTTATTTTTGGATTGAGTTACTTTTAAATACTATCCTTAAACTTTTAAATTATAAAATAATTTTTAGTTTCTAAATCATAGTTTAATGATATTTACTCAAAACCAAGTACTACTAATTTTCCAAGGAGCCATACTCCAGTGATTTACAGGAATGTGCTTCATACCTTTCCTTACAATGGTAGAATTGTATAACTTGTAAATGTATCCACTTCTGTTTGCTTTTCAGCAAAAATGTAGTGATTCTAATGTGTTTTACCACAGTTTCCATTTAAATGGATATATATATACAGTTTCATGTTAATGAAACAACCAAATAGTAACAAAAGGGTTAAAGCGCTGTCTGTTAGTTTAATTAAGTAAACAAACTCATAAGTAGCATATCCAAGAGGTTAACACAGTCTGATGATAATATGCATACATGTCTCATTCACAGAAATAAACTGCATTTCTGCAGAAAGTGCACAATGAAGGAGGGTATATTTCTACTCCTGATGTTGGTTATTGCCCACACAGACCAAGCTACAGGTAAGCTGAAATAATGTCTTGTACTATTGTCTACGATATCCAGGAGCTTTGAATACAGTTGCTAAAAAAATCTCCTGAGATTTTCATCCAAAGCTACTGAACTCTCTGTTTCATAGAGTATTGAATTACTTACTCAACTTACTTAAGGGGGGGGAGCATATGGATGTGCAGTTACTGAATGTTTATGTGGTTTGTATGTTTTAACAATTATAGATTGTAAGAATATTAATTATTTTGTTTTTTAAGTTTGTTAAAATACTTCCAAGTCATTTTTATTTATATAAAACACAATCACTTGCGAGATTAATCATTTTTAGACTTGAGTAAAGTTTTTTTTTTTTTTTTTTAAATGTCCAGACCTTCATCTATTAAAAGGGACAGTCTAGTCAAAATTAAACCTAGGTAGGCTCATATGCTAATTTCTAAGTCCTTGAAGGCCACCCCTTACTTGAATGCATTTGACAGTTTTTCCACAGCTAGAGGGTGTTAGTTTGTGTGTGCCATTAAGATAACTTTGTGCTCACGCCTGTGGAGTTAATTATGAGAGAGCACTGATTGGCTAAAATTCAAGTTTGTCAAAAGAAATTAAATAAATGGGCAGTCTGCAGAGGCTTAGATACAAGGTATTCACATAGGTAACAAGTATATTAAAGGGATAATAAACCCACATTTTTTATTTCACATTTTTTTTATGATTCAGATAGAGGATTCAATTTTAATCAACTTTCTAATTTACTCCTATTATAATTTTTTTTCGTTCTCTTGGAATCTTTATTTGAAAGCAGGAATGAAAGCTTGGGAACTGGCCCATTTTAGGTTCAGCACCTGGGTATCGTTTGCTGGTTGTTGGCTAAATGTAGCCACCAATAAGCAAGCTATATCCAAGGTTCTGAACCAAAAATGGGCCATCTCCTAAGCTTTCATTCCAGCTTTTTCAAATAAAGATACCAAGAGAACGAAGAAAAATTGATAATTGGAGTAAATTAGAAAGTTGCCTAAAATTGCATGCTCTATTCGAATCATAAAAAAAAATGGGTTTGGTATCCCTTTTATATACCCATGTTGTCTGTGCAAAACTGAGGACTGGGTAAAAAATGATTATCTATCTTTGTAAGCAATAACAATTTTGGAGTAGACTGTCCTTTTAAACCTGAAAATATTCAATCACAAGCACAACCAGATTTTTTTTTTGAGAGTTTGATTGTTTTTTTGCTTTGATTGCCTGCAATGAGTATCCCCATACACCCACAAGTTTTTTGTTTTTTTTCAGGAGGCAGTTTACGAAATTTCAATATATACTCTTTCTTTGGTATTAAGTGTGTATTTAGCACTTGAATCTGTTGTTAATTATACCAATACAATGTTTTAAAAAACGTAGTAACACACTCTCTTTTAAATACATGTTAAAAAATGTGGGACTTCCCTTACCCTTGAAGTTGTCTCAAGTACCTACTTATATTAATAATATTTACCATCTGTAGCATAGTTACAGAAATGTTATGTTCCTGTATAGTTATGACTTAGATAAACATCATTTATGATAAGTTAATAAACAGCCTAAAGGAAGGTTAAATCTGTAGGCATTATTGTTTGTTCTTTTTTCTAAGAGTCCTGGATCAAGTCCAACTTTCACTGTAATAGTAATTGCCTGATTGTTATATAATTTATTTGATTTTTAAACAGAGAGAGATTGGTGTATATTCCTAATGATACCCCTTTAAATAATATTGGATCAACATCTATTTGTGACTTTAAAGACAATAACATAATCACATTTAAACACTTAGTTTCCATGTTAATAGCAGCTTAATTTTTTGTTGTCAAACATAGTTATGGAAAAATATATAGTAGAGAGTATATATTGTCTGCTTGAATGCAACTTTCGGTTAGATCAGCTATGGTTCAGTAAATATCTGTCGTTAAATAAAAAATGGTGCAGTACCAAATATACCATCCTTATATGTAGTGTCTCTGTTTCCTTTATAGAGTCCAGAACTGATGATAATAGTGTGTTTGACCTCTTTGAACTTACTGGATTCAATCGCAAATCTAATTCTCGAAGGCCTGAGGGAGTACATTTAGTGAAAGGCCCAGACCCCTCAAGCCCAGCTTATAGAATTGAAAATGCTGATCTGATTCCACCAGTTCCAGAAGAAAAGTTTCAAGATCTGTTAGACGCCATTCGTTCGGAAAGGGGATTCATTTTGCTGGCTACTTTGCGCCAGGTGAAGAAGAGCAGAGGAACACTTTTGTCTGTTGAGAGGAAAGATGGGAATGGGCATGTGTTCAGTATAGTATCTAATGGAAGAGCTGGCACTCTGGACTTGAGTCTCAGTGGTGAGGGTAAGCAACAGGTGGTGTCTGTAGAAGATGCTTTACTGGCAACCGGCCACTGGAAGAATATTACGCTGTTTGTGCAAGAAGATCGGGCACAGCTCTACGTAGGATGTGACAAGATGGAAAATGCTGAACTGGATGTACCTATACATAATATTTTCACCGGAGATCTGGCAAGCACTGCCAAGCTCAGAGTAGCAAAAGGAGGAGTAAAAGACAACTTTCAAGTGAGTAATTGAATGAAGCTGACCATACAGCAATTAAATGAAGTGTTTATGTTAAAAACATTAACAATGAGACACATGTGAAGGGATTTTAACCTGAATAAGGAAAATGTAAAACAGTTATAAAATATTATGAAGAAAGCAAGGTAAACACATTTTGTTTAGGATATGTTAAAGAAGCCGTGTTGTTTGAGAAATGTTATCACATAGTATGTCTAGTTGAAAGAGATTGAGGCCTTTAAGCCTTTTATTTTTTTATTTCTCAAAGTTGCTGTTGAGAGTAAAATATATAATTATGTTGTTATACAAATGACATCTAAACAATTATCTTTCCACAGGGAGTTCTTCAGAACCTACGTTTTGTTTTTGGAACCACATTGGATGCCATCCTGAGAAACAAGGGCTGTTCCAGCTGTAAGTTCAACTTAACCTTAAAACATGTTTTTTAAGTTGAAAACTGCATAAAATGTATTGTTTTTAGTGTAATTTCCACAAAAACCTACTCTGGCTTTTCTACACTATAGTTCATTGCTCTTTTGAGCTCTGTCGCACAGTTTTAGCATTACATTCCAGATTGAATATCTCTATAGAATTGTACAATACACCATAAATCTTGGTTAATTAAATATCTAGTTATTAGCTTTTTATGTTGAATACAGCATTTAACTTAATGCATCATCTACAAAATATTTTATATTTTGTCGCTGTAAAATTCTAAAATCTAAAACTCTGTTATTCCAGTGTCAAATTCAGTCATCACTTTGGATAATCCAGTGAATGGCTCAAGTCCAGCGATCCGAACCAATTTTGTTGGTCACAAGACAAAAGACCTTCATGCAGTGTGCGGCATTACCTGTGATGATCTGGCTAACATGTTTCTGGAGATGAAAGGTTTACGAACAATGGTCACTGCACTTCAAGACAAAGTTCGCAAAGTGGTAAAGAAATTTTGTAAACCACATATATTGTATGTCTTTCAGTCCTCTTAATTGCTTATTTTCTAATGAATGTGTTCTTTCTTCCAACAGACAGAAGAAAATGAACTAATTTCTAAAGTAGTGAAAGTCACACCTGGAGTGTGTATTCATAATGGGGTTACACATTTAAACACAGAAGAGTGGACTATAGACAGCTGTACAGAATGCACATGCCAGGTATTTCTATTGTATGCTTATCTTTATTAGACACACATTGAACTTTTTTCTACTTTGTTACCGGATAGACAGCTGAAGATGCTTCCATCATTTAAGGCATTGAGCGTTTCTGTTAGAACTTAACATGTTTTGAAATGTAGGTAAAATATTTCATAGTAATGATTATTGTTGAACATGGTGCTAAAGTCTTTATTGTCAAATCAGTTTCTATGATCTTAAAGGCTTCAGTAATAATTACACATATCTGACATTGCTATGAAGGAAATAGCAGCACCGGTCTTGCTATAACTTGTGCTGAAATGAATGCGGTTGTCTACAAAAAATATTAAATAGATGTTTTAATAAATGGGATAACATTGCGTACAAAGCTTATGTTGCAAATTAAAATCATATGATTATGCATTAGTTTGTTTTCATTTCTAATTTTTGCAAGGGCTTAAGCTTCAATTAATTAAGCAACACATTCAAAAACACATGCATTTTATTTGTCTACTGGCTGAACATTCTACTGCTTCATTACCATGTATAGTGTTATGACACAGGCACTTTAAACATTAGGGAATAAAAACAATGGCTTATTTTATTTTGCAGAATTCAGCAACAATTTGCAGCAAAAAGTCCTGTCCTTTGATGCCTTGTACAAACGCTACAATTCCAGATGGCGAGTGCTGTCCAAGGTGTTGGCGTAAGTATTTTACTAGTAATCTCTTACAGAATTCACTTAAAACACTTCTGATTAATACAATGTGACAACTGTCTTATTTTTTCAAAAAAGAACAATTAATAAAGTTCGTACATAGTTAAAGAACTTAATTAATATCTCTTCAGGCTTTTGTTCCAATTTATTTTTCATTTATAATATATATTTATTGCATACCTGCATAAATGGAGGTTTTTTTTAGATGAAAAGATGTATCTATAGCTTTAGGCATTTACATCTCATTTTCAAAAGGCATAATGACAAATATGTAGATATTAATCTTGTAAGTGCTGGACAAGTTGATTCAAGAAAGATAAAATAGCTCTTGAGAGTCGGACAGCTGCAATAACTTCTCAAGACAGATAGTAGAACCTGCTGAGTCCTGCACTCTTCATATTTTCAGTTGCTTGGCATGTTTGGAACTTTTAACAGTTTGTCTGTTTTTAACATTTGTGATATATGTGTTAAACATATGTACAATTACAATAACTGATGTCCTGCTTCTATACAGATTTCTTTGTGGGACTGGAATGTCTGCTTTTTATAAAACCAAACTATAACAAAATCTCCTGTTCAATCTAAAAGCAGCTCATCAACCATGATTAGTATTTCAGATATCAGCTTTTTCTTCCATAATTTTGTCATGTAACACTGTTGTTAAAAAATAAATAAAAACAACTGTCAGCTTTCCCAAATTAAAAGCTTATTTTACATAAGGTTTTTTTTTTCTTAGCTGTTGCCTTGGTATATCTTTTGTTTTTAAAACATTTATTTAGAAATAGTTTATTGTACTTTCTTTATAGGTCATGTTAATCTTAACCCCAAACGAAAGTTTTTAATGTTTTTTTATTTTGTTTTTCAGCAAATGATTCTGCCGACGATGGTTGGTCTCCGTGGTCTGATTGGACAGCCTGCTCTGTGACATGTGGCCACGGTATTCAGCAAAGAGGACGATCATGTGACAGTTTGAATAACCGATGTGAAGGCTCTTCAGTCCAGACAAGGTCCTGTCATATCCAGGAGTGCGATAAAAGATGTAAGTATGAGCAGTTACTTTATATTGCTTACCGGTCATACAGAAATAATTAGTCATTGTTTGTTATCAGATAAGAGCTATAAAGGATGCAATGCCCCCTTAGCCTTTCCTGTTATGTGTTTTTTAACTTCATATTATAACCTTTTAACCAGGGAGCTAATCCTATTAATGTTTCCTGTTTTAATTAATTGTAAAAATCCCTAAGTCTGCAGTAGCATGTATGCCAACTCCTGCTGCTTGTAATTTCCATTGTACCAGGCATAACAGAGAATATTTTGTTTTTGCTTTTTAGCCAACTACACTTTATTTAAATATAAATAATATGTTGTATTACACATACATATATATACATACAGTATATATATATATATATACATATATATATACACACACACTCACACACACAAACAGATGTAAATGAGATGTTATTCTTTTGCAGTTAAACAAGATGGTGGTTGGAGTCATTGGTCTCCTTGGTCTTCATGTTCAGTCACTTGCGGAAGTGGTCATATCACAAGAATCCGCCTTTGTAACTCTCCTGTCCCTCAGCTGAATGGCAAACAGTGTGAAGGAGAAGGAAGAGAGAACAAGCCATGCCAGAAGGACCCATGCCCAAGTAATTGATTTTCTTTTTTGTTTTTATTATGTGTTTTTTTTTCCGTCTACCTAAAGAAATTCTTGCAATCACTGTATTAGATCAACACTCTAAACTACTACAAATTTTCTCTCTCAATATGTTGACACAAAAGTTAAAGGTATATAAAACACAAAAATTGTCTGCTCATTTACTTCAATCATCACCATTTCTACGTTCTTTTTGTATCTTTTGTTGAAAAACAGGGAAGTAAGCACAGGAGCGTGCACATGTCTGGCAGCACTATTTCCTGCTTTTTAGTGCTCCAGACACCTACCTAGGTATCTTTTCAACAAAGAATACCATGGAACGGAGCAAATTTGACAAAAGAAAAAAATTGGAAACGTTTTTAAAATTATATGCTCTGAATCACATGGCTTTCATATCTCTTTAATCAGATCTTTATGATAAAACAAAGATGTATTATTAAGTCCAACTAAAGGTCAAGCCAGTGTCCTTATAAAATCTTCTTTGTCTTCCTTGTAATTTGACCTTCTGCTTCTTACATTTGAGTTTTGTTTCCCCTTTTTATGTTTTATAAAGTATAAAAGCTAATGGAAATTGTTGACTAAAAAGCATAACTGATTCTTTTCCTCTAGTTAATGGACAATGGGGACCGTGGTCACTGTGGGACACCTGCTCTCTAACTTGTGGAGGTGGTGTGCAGAAACGTGCACGTCTTTGCAATAACCCAGAGCCTAAATATGGTGGTAAAGATTGTCTTGGAGAAGTTGTTGATAGTCAGTTGTGCAACAAGCAGGACTGTCCAATAGGTAAGAAATAACCAATTTGCATACTATAAAATAGCTGATTTACTGTTAATGCCTTCTGGTTTCTTATTTGAAAATATGATGCCTTATTTCAGATGGATGTCTCTCAAATCCTTGCTTTGCTGGCACTAAATGTACCAGCTTCCCTGATGGGTCCTGGAAATGTGGTGCCTGCCCTACAGGTTATAGAGGAAATGGAATTGAATGCAAAGACGTTGATGAGGTAATACATATTGTCTGTTACAATCCTGTAAATAAAGGTTATTCAGAAATGAACATTTTGGACTGTACTTTGAATTATAACAATTATATATTTTTTAAAAGTTTAATTGATTTTGAAGAATATTATAAGGTATAAAAGCTTCCCTGTTCTTCACTTTCAGTATTAAAACATTTTCAGAGTTTGCTATAATATTTTAAATAGATTGCATTTAATGATACCTTGATATAATTTTTTTTTTTTCGGTTTCCTTAGTGTACAGAGGTTCCAGATGCTTGTTTTACTCTCAATGGGGTGCACCGCTGTGAGAACACAGAACCAGGATATAACTGTCTGCCCTGCCCTCCACGTTACAAAGGAACACAGCCATTTGGAAAAAGCATTGAAGATGCAACAGCAAACAAACAGGTTAGAGCTGTCTCTTAGGGGTTGATTTAACATTTGTCGAGCGAATCATGTCCGCTCAACATTGCTAAATGCAGACAGCATACGCTGTCCGCATTTATCATTGCACAGGCATTTCTGGTGAAATGCTTGTACAATGCCGCCCCCTGCTCACTGGTGGCCAATCGGCTGCTAGCAGAGGCTGTCAATCACCCTGATCGGATTAAGATGATTTCTATCTGTCAAGACGTTCTGTTTTGATGGCCTCCAAAGCAGCATCCGCTGCTTGATAGCCCATAATATATATTCTGATAATATGTAGACATTGTTTTTTGCAAAATAAACAGAATATTGTCCAGTTTGCATTGAACTATTTAAGGAACTCCTTGACCCCCCCCCCCCCTCGTCAAGCAGTGTCATGTCAGTTTATATCCAGATTACTAACAATTAGTTTCATGTGGATTTTATAGGTTTGCAAGCCACAAAACCCTTGCACAGATGGAACCCACGACTGCAACAAGAATGCAAGATGTATCTACCTTGGTCACTATTCTGACCCCATGTATCGATGTGAGTGCAAACCTGGATATGCAGGAAATGGAATCATTTGTGGTGAAGACACAGACTTGGATGGATGGCCAAATGAGAACCTTATATGTGTTGATAATGCTACATACCATTGCAAAAAAGTAAGTAACAATTATAAATCAGTTTACCAAATGCTAACATAAGTGGCAAATGTCTTTGTGACCAGAGGTCTTTATTTTAGAGATATTATTTATATATTAATCCTAAAACATACCTGATCATGTGACACTGTGTGACCTTCAAAAAGTAATGAATCACTCTATATGAACATTACAGACAATATAACTTTGTAAGGAATTTTTTCATATCAAAATAGAAAAAAAAATAATACAGTGTGTAAATGACATCAAAATTCTGACAATAATCTGGTATATTTTGTTATTTTACAGGACAACTGCCCCAATCTTCCCAACTCTGGCCAGGAGGACTATGACAAGGATGGAGTTGGTGATGCTTGTGATAATGATGATGACAACGATGGTATCGTAGACGACAGGGTAAGAAAACAAGGATTATATTCATGTTTCTAACCACTCAAGCGTTCGATTTGCTGGTCTTTCACATAGCTGAACAACACAGTAGGAAAGTAAACAAAGCTGCTTTTTGTGCAGAAAATATCATATATTTGTGAAATTTGCCTAGTAAATTTTGATGTCTTTGGCTGGGTTCGTGCTATGAACTATTTTGCCAAAACAGGACTTTGAAAGTGAAATTGACCCCAGGCTTCCTGTACACAGCAAATTCTAAGGATAGCAAACATTACAACAAGCAGATGTTACTTGCTTTAGACTCAGATTCTAACGTCTAGGTGCCATTTTTCAGTTAGACCTACTAACCGTCAAAATTGTTACAATGTGCTAAAAATACTTTTTTTGAAAGAGTCACAAGATTCTTTGCTGGCAATAAAATATGTAATGTTATCGTTCAACTATTTGGATTCCAAAGCCCCATTATGAAAAAGCTTTCAAGTAGATGTTTTTTTCCACTATTTATTGTTAATTTAAAACAATCATATATAAACTGGAAATTAAATTAGAAATAGTTTTTGTGACAAATAATGAACAAATATTAGAAGGCAAAGTCATATTTTTTAAACACACATATTTGCTTGTTTTATAGGACAACTGCCAGTTTATATATAATCCAGCACAGTATGATTATGACCGTGATGATGTGGGAGATCGTTGTGATAACTGCCCCTACAACAATAATCCAGACCAAGCTGACACTGATGCCAATGGAGAAGGAGATGCTTGTGCTGTGGATATTGATGGGGATGGTAAGTGTCTATTTTTTCCAAAATAAAGAGTTTGATTAAATAGATTTTCCATCCCTTTGTTCAGCTACAATGCCTTTTATTTATTATTAATAATTGCATTTCTACTGTAGTCATTTTATATATATATATATATATATATATATATATATATATATATATATATATATATATATATATATATATATATATATATATATATATATTCTGATGAACCAGTTCATTATTATTATTATTACAATGATTTAATCCTTTGTATTACTCTGGCAACCAATTAATAGACAATTTCCAAGAAATAGCTACTAAAGTCCTAAATTCTTTATTCCAACCACAACTATGTATCTGTCATATATCCCAACATTTATGGAGACACATAATTCCTTCTCTAACCAAATTTATGCCATTTGTCACACTGGTCATTGCCCTTTATTCAATATGTGAAATATGTCATGAGCATTTGATTGAGTATTTTCAGCAGCTAAAAATGTAGTGTTAAATTACACACGCTATTTTTGTAATGTGAGGATCAATGTTTTATGGATTATGTTATTCCATCAAATTAATTTAAAACCTATTTTTTAGGCATTCTAAACGAGGCTGACAACTGCCCATATGTGTACAATGTAGACCAGAGGGACACAGATAAGGATGGAGTTGGAGATCAGTGTGATAACTGCCCTCTACAACATAACCCTGACCAGGTAAATCAAGGGCACCATATGTAGCACTCATGATAGCAATGTATTTTGGGATTATAAAGAACAAAGATGTAAAATATTCTTGAAAGTGACATATAATGTCCCACATTCCTAAATCTGCAGTGTTGTATTCAGTACCATGAACTAGACATTTATCAGAGTGGAGGATACAGGGAAGCAGAAGTGTATTATAGGAGTCTCACTGCAGTATATTGATGTGTAATGAACCTAAGCCCCATTCCATGCAAAAATCCAATAACACAAGATCTGGTATTGCAGTTCTAGTCTATTCATGTATAGTTGTCCATCACAAAACTAGATGGTTAGCATTACATGATATAGAATACATACAAGAGCTGCCAATGCAATTTGCTACATAAATGCAGTCACAGTTCACTATAATTATTTTTGTTATTCTTCCAGACCGACTCAGACTCAGATCTCATTGGTGATGAATGTGACAGCAATGAGGATATTGATGAAGATGGACACCAGAATAATCTGGACAACTGTCCATATGTTCCCAATGCCAACCAAGCAGACCATGATAAGGATGGAAAGGGTGATGCATGTGATCACGATGATGACAATGATGGCATCCCTGATGACAAAGATAACTGCAGGCTGGTTCCAAACCCTGACCAGAAAGATACTAATGGTAAGTTTTCATATTGATATGAGTTACTGTTTTAATATCTGCTTCAAATTATGTCTTATATAAATATAGAGAGAGATTAACAAGTCTGTTCTTCTAGGTGATGGCCGTGGAGATGCATGCCAATTTGACTTTGATGACGATAAAATTCCGGACTCAGAAGATGTTTGCCCAGAGAATGTGGCGATCAGCACAACAGACTTCCGTAAATTCCAAATGGTACCATTGGATCCCAAAGGAACATCACAGATTGATCCTAACTGGGTTGTCAGACATCAGGGCAAGGAGCTGGTACAGACTGTCAACTGTGACCCTGGTCTCGCTGTTGGTATGTAAAGTTTGTTTTAGCCTTTAGAATTGTTCATGCAAAATATCTATCTCATATATATATATATATATATATATTTCTAGAAAATTACATAACATAAACAGGATAAGGAAGACATGTAATCTAGGTGCTTTAAGATTACCAAACATCCAAATGTAATCATTTTGAAAGACCAATAAGTATAATGAAAATGTTTTTATTTCACAATATATTTTTGACACTCATTCCAGAAATATAAGCCAATAACATTATTTATATGCATATCATTTCAGGTAAATATTTAACTTAAATTATGGAAAATAAGCAGGTTTTTACTTGTTTAAATAACAACACTAGGCACGTTTTTGAATATTTATACATTAAAGGTATGCATGGTTATTTAAAAAAAGGCTTAACATTGTCTTTTATTCGGCTTTCAGGTTTTGATGAGTTTAGCGCCGTTGACTTTAGTGGCACATTCTTCATTAACACCGAGAGAGATGATGACTATGCTGGCTTTGTTTTTGGCTACCAGTCAAGCAGCAGATTTTATGTGGTTATGTGGAAGCAGATTACTCAAACGTACTGGGACACAACACCCACTAAAGCCCAAGGCTATTCAGGTCTCTCTATCAAGGTTGTAAATTCTACTAGTGGACCAGGAGAACATCTACGCAATGCTTTATGGCACACTGGCAATACTCCGGGACAGGTAAAGTCTTACTTATTTATGAATATAGTTTAGAAATCACATTGAATTTGCATATTTCATGTTATCCATTATAATATCAAGTAATATAAGCCATATCTTATGGAGTAAATACAAATTTTTAAATAATTTACATGTTCATTGTACTTATTCAATATGTAACAGGTTTTGTCCGTCACTTGTTAGGTTCGCACCTTGTGGCATGACCCTCGTCACATAGGCTGGAAAGATTTCACAGCTTATAGGTGGCACCTGACCCACAGACCAAAGACTGGATTCATTAGGTAAATACAAGTTTAGTTTTGTAAACCATAGTTCTGCAACGGTTGAACATTGGCAGAAGTTTGTTTTCTATTCACATGTAAAGGCAGAGCTCAAAGTAATCAACCGCCAATTAAAATGTTTCATTTCTGATTTATCAAGCTGCCTTTTAGCCATGCGTGTCTCAACATAGTGCTGTAAAGCCTCTCAAAACACACAGAACACTATATGGGCAGAAAATTAGACTTTTTTTTAAAACTTACAAATAAATATATATTCTTTTAAAAAGAATTGTTGTTTATAATAAAAGTGTTACTTTAACAATATACAGTATCTTTTGAATCAGTTTTATCAAAAATAAAAATGTAGACAATAAGAATAACTAGCTAAGATTAAAATTGTTCATTGTTTCATTGCACAAATTATCATTAAATACATTTATGTTAAATTATGCAATGAATTTGTGCTTTGCATAGCAGAAAATGTTATAATATTAAAAAATATTACTTAGACCCCACTCGGCTACTTAATAATGTCAAACATCTTTATAATGCTCCACATCTAAATATTAGTTCTACAAGATTATATTAGCATTGCAAGACTATAGCAAACACATTTAATAAAGAACTGCAAAATCTCAAATGTTACATTAACCTTTTATCTGTTCATTTTCATTTTAGAGTTGTAATGCACGAAGGCAAGAAAGTCATGGCTGACTCAGGAGCCATCTATGATAAAACATACGCAGGTGGAAGATTAGGATTGTTTGTCTTCTCTCAGGAAATGGTGTTCTTTTCAGATCTCAAATATGAGTGCAGAGGTAAGACACGTGCTTTAACCACACCATGATTAGTGGTAGTAAATAATATAAAATGTACTATAATAAATAGAACATCCCTTTGTTCAACCTAGACATCCTTTTGTTCAACATGGAACCCTGAATCATTTTGCTATTTTTTCCCATGTAAATAACTTTTTATTTTGTTTCTACTTTTCCTTGGTAATTGATTGGGATCTGTTTTAAAGGTTACTAGGCTACTCCAAATTTTGTATCCCTAAACATGAAATTCTTTTCCCCCCAATATCATACTGTATTTAAGTGAAGGGAAAGATAAATAAATTTTATATATATATATATATATATATATATATATATATATATATATATATATATATATATATATATATATATAGTAGAATAGAACTGGGTCCAACGGACGGCCGTTGTTGAATGTGATCCAAGAACAGCCGGCACACAGGAATTTTTCAAAGATCCGATTTATTCAGCAAAAAAGAAACCAGACGTTTCGGCTCTACCGTGAGCCTTTATCAATGGTATACAGACCAGATGGATGCTTATTTGGCGAGTGCCATTTCCAACAATCGATTTATATATATATATATATATATATATATATATATATATATATATATAGCCAAGTTCCAAGTAAAATCTGTTTTTGCAAAAACCCAGAGAGTGCTTGCCTTTTTGGAACTTGGCTGTATGAATATTTGGCAGGCACCCTGGAGGCTGTATTGATGAGTGTGTGCTGGGTTCCCGGGACTTTATATATATATATATATATATATATATATATATATATATATATATATATATATATATATATATATATATATATATATATATATATATATGTATATATATATATATATATATATATTTAAAGATATATATATATATATATATATATATATATATATAAATATATATATATATATAAATATATATATATATATATATATATATATATATAGTGAAGATTGGAGTAGCCGTGTTAGTCCAGTAGATAAGATGCTCAAAAAAAAAAGTATTGCAGTATGCAGTGATACCTTTTTTATTGGACTAACATAATATTTCAAAGACAAGCTTTCGAGAGTTTTCCTCTCTTCCTCGGGTCTAAAGCAATACTGCAAATTTGCAGTATTGCTTTAGACCCGAGGAAGAGAGGAAAACTCTTGAAAGCTTGTCTTTGAAATATTATGTTAGTCCAATAAAAAAGGTATCACTGCATACTGCAATACTTTGTTTTTTGAGCATCTTATATATATATATATATATATATATATATATATATATATATATATATATATATATATATATATATATGTACCACTAACATTTTATTTCAACATGTCATAGCTTTCACTAGAACATTATTTTCCACATTCATTAACATTCTTCTTTTTTTTCCCCCCAGACTCATAAAACAAGATGTTATCCATTCAGTGAATGTTAACAAAACAACATGGCACCTTCGGAATTTTTATATGTATACCATCCCTTGGATCGTTTTTTCAATTTTTTTCCACTTTCATGAAATTTGAACAAATGATCTACTCCCAAGAAATGAAAGACACCTCTGAGTCCTAACCTTGGACAAAATAGGATTTTTTTTGTTCTAAGTGGGAACTTTTTAGGGGTGATTGCAGTTTCTGGCAGGCACAGATCTATCCTTAAAGTGCATTTTATTGACTTTCTATTTCTAGTGCCTAAATGGACTTTTCCTAGACAATCTGCAGAACAAAAGGTATTAGTAAAAAAATACTGGATAGACAAATGAAATACCCTTTACAAACATGAACTCTGGAGCTCTTAGAAATAATACTAAGGGAAATATTGGAAGCAAAACAAATAGAATTTATTGCTACTACTATCAGTGAAAGAACCCGTTCCTGGCTTTTTTTTGTTTGTTTAATAAAACAGCTGCTCTATTACTAAAGAGAAGAGATGCAATACTTTAGAAATGAAAATTATTCAAAGTTGCCTTCAGAGAAATGGGACTTTTGTATTATGGGTGTGCTGTCTGCAGATTTAGCTAAAAACAAATGTTATCCTTTATTTATAAAGCACCAAATTTACAGTAGCAATATACAAAGTGGTACGAATATTTCAATATAACTTTTAATATATATATATATATATATATATATATATATATATATATATATATATATATATATATATATATATATATATATATATATATATATATATATATAAAATATTTATGCACATCAGTGCAAAAGGAAGTTGAGGCCCATACCTATGGATGCTTACAATCTAGAGGAGAACGTTTGGGGATGTGAGAATATTGCAGCAAGAGGCAGCATTGTGAGTGTGTGTAGATCCAGATGTATGAAGTCTAATTATAACGATCACTGCCCAGATACGAGTGGTCTGAATTTTGAATGTGTGAGATGTAAGCAGTATCTTTGACTATTACAGACATAACATGCACTTGTTTATAGCTTTAGCAAAATTGTATTTGCGCATTATTATATTGGAAACTTATAGGTGCAACAGAATTATTAGCACTTGCGTGTGTGCAAATTATTGGACTTTGTGCTTATCATTTTTTTTTTAAAAAAAGCACAAACGCTGAAATTTCAGTGACTCAATAGCTGGTGACTGATAATTATTGCTAAAAAATTGAAAATACAAAAGAATCTAAATTGAAATATATTTATTATTGTTGGTCATTATACAAACGAGGCAGAGTAAAGCCAGATAACTCCAGTCTTTTTTAAGTTAGGTTGTATTTACAGTCTATTTTAATCCAGGCTATGTTTATGTGTGTTTCTTGAAGCCGAAACAGCTAAGCAATGTTGGTCTTTCCTAAAGAACCGGAGGGGAGCAAGGCTAGAGGGGTGCAGACGAGGAACAGCAGACTGCCTGTGCTAGACTTTAAATACAAAACACATGTTTCTCAATAGCCATATATAGTGCCCTAATTACATTACGACAGGTAAACTGCTCCTTACTGGAAAATAAGATAATATACCAGCAAGTTTAACCTTCAAGTACAAATAATACCTCATTTGTGTGACTGAGAAATAATGATTTTAAAAGGAAAAAAAATCTGGATATTTAACAAGCATTTAAAATCTACTGTAGTGTTAATAAGTGCTGTATATAGTGATAATGACTGTGTATCCCCAGGAAAGTATTTTAAACTTTTTTTAAAAAATAAATAAAAATATTGTGATATTTTTTCTATATTTTAGTATTTTTTCATTGCTTTTTTGTATAAATGATTTTTTTTTATTTGTATTGCCGTCTAGTGATTATGGGTATTTTTTTAGATATGCTATTTAAATAATTTATCAGGAAAAGCTTCCTGTAGAGTTTCTGCTCCTATTTGTACAAACTGTTTGCACTTGAAAGAGCTTTGCAATATATGTTCCATATTTTGTTTAAAATATCAGTGTATACTTTTTTTTTTTTTTTTTTAATAAAGAGAAAATGTCTTTTTTGTACACATTTCAATTGTTAATTTCTTTTTTTAAATAATATTGATGTCAATTGTACAGTTGTTACCTGTAAGATTAAATAAACCATATAATATAAATACCTTACATTTTTCTGCTTGTGTGGTTATAATTTATGCAGGCGGACAGGTTTGCAAGTAGTAAACCTGTCTGCCTGCATTCGCCACTTGCGATGTTTCATTGCAGGGCGAAATTTATCATTGCACAAGAGTATTCTTGTGCAATTCTGCCCACTGCTCTGGCACAACCAATTGCGTTAGAGCAGCGAATGTCAATCACCCTGAACAAGCGAGGGTTTGGGTGATTGATCTTGCCACTTCTGAAGTGGTGGAGAGGAAAAAAGGAAAAGAAAATTTTAAATTTTAATTAACATGGGTGCATTTCATTGTGAAATAGAATCATTTTTGCAATATATATTTCCATTAGCAGAAATGCTTCTAATAAACATTATCACTGTTTTTCTGCGGCATACACACATATGCTGCGAGGGCCTGTGCACGAGTATGCAAACACCACACCTTCTCAGAGTCAATGGTGGCTTGTATGACACAAATTAAGTCTTCACAGAAGCAATACACACTCAGCTGTCTGAGCTTAAATACCGGTGCACGGGCACTCACAGGATATGTGCATATGCCGCATTAGCATTTTTGCTAATGAAAGTATATTGAAAAAATGTTTCTATTTTAAATTGAAATGCATTTATGCAATTTTAATTTTCTATTTAAAATGAAGACGTTTACCCCAATTTATGGGTTAACACTAGATCCCATTAAATACATACCTTTTTTCCCTTTCTTTAAGATATTGTGACACACTATTTGGAGTTTTTTAGAATCAAATTTTTTTTTCATCATCATACAATCTCAGAGACCAACAAGTTCACATCCATCAATTCGTTTTTTTTAGCCAGTGCAGGGTAATGGCATGGAAAATAGTTTAGACCTGACTAACACAATAAAAATCTATAATTTTTATTACTTAAAAATATACATTATTAAAACCATAAACCATCCCCATGTGTCTGTAATTACTAAAGGTCTTTCCAAGCAAAAACTCAAAAAAAGAAGAAAAAAAAATAGTAAAAACCATAAATTTTATATCTACTCTGCTCCCTTCATACCATTGCACATTTTATGGTATTATTCCAACACAACTTTGATTCTCCATAAAAGCTTTTTCTGAGAATCTGGACTAGTATTCCCTCTAAGGCCACATTTTGTGAGTTGCCCAGCAGCGAAACAGTTCATTAGGGAACCGCACCCTGCAGATAGCAAACACTACACAATGCAGACTGCAACGTATGGTTCCCTTATTAAAGGGCCACTAAACCCAAAATATTTCTTTCATGATTCAGGTAGAGAATACAATTTTAAACAACATCTCAATTTACTTCTATTATCTAAGTTGCTTCATTCTTTAGATATATGTTGCTGAAGAAATAGCAATGCACATGTGCAGCCACCAATCAGCAGCTACTGAGCCTATCTAGATATACTTTTCAGCAAAGGATATAAAGATAATGAAGCAAATTAGATAATAGAAGTAAATTAGAAAGTTGTTTAAAATAACACGCTCCTTCTAAATAATAAATAATGTCCCTTTAACTGTTTCACTGCAGGGCTTTAGAGGGAACACTGATCTGCACCTAATGTATGTGAGTAAAGGAAAAGCTGTGTGCACTAATTCTTGTGATACTTATGGTCATTAGATCCATTATTGTAAATACATAACATCTATATAGTTAAAGGGATATTAAACAGTATGCAATTGTAATATCAAATCTTTAATTAAGTGTTGTTAAACTATGCAATATACTTTCATTATTTATTCTGTCCCCTTTTCCTGCAATGTAACGCTGAAAAATGTTGTTTTTCTAAATTCCACCAAATCTCTATAAATTATCGGGTGCTGCCATGTTGAATTTAAAGGGACAGTAAAGTCATAGTTAGACATTCATGATTTGGACAGAGCATACAATGTTAAACAACTTTCCAATTTACATCTATTATTTAATTTTCTTCCTTCTCTTTTTATCCTTTGCTAAAAGGTTTATCTAGGAAAGCTCAGGAGCATCATATAGCCTAGGTACTAGCTGCTGATTGGTGGCTGCATAAATATACTGATTGTCATTGGCCCGCCCATGTGTTCAGTTAGAAACCAGTAATGCTTTGCTGCTCCTTCAACAAATGATACCAAGAGAATGTAGCAAATGGAATCAGCCAATGAAATTCAAGTTCAATCCGATTGGCTGATCCAATCAGCCAATCAGATTGAGATCGCATTCTATTGGCTGTTCCGATCAGCCAATAGAATGCGAGCTCAATCTGATTGGCTGATCGGATCAGCCAATTGGATTGAACTTGAATCTGATTGGCTGATTCCATCAGCCAATCAGAATTTTCCTACCTTAATTCCGATTGGCTGGAACCATCATTCGTCGGGAAGTCGTCGGTGAAGATGGATGGATCCGCGCTGGAGGTCTTGAAGATCAGCCGGTCGTCATCGGATGGAAGAACATAGAAGATGCGGCTTGGATGAAGATGTTTGCCGGTCCGGATGTCCTCTTCTGCCCGCTTGGATCAAGACTTCAGCCGGAGGATGGATGTCTTCAGCCCCCCGCTTGGGCTTGGATCAAGACATCGGAGCCTGGACGGATCGCTGATACCCGGTGTGGTGAAGATAAGGTAGGAAGATCTTCAGGGGCTTAGTGCTAGGTTTATTTAAGGGGGGTTTGGGTTAGATTAGGGGTATGTGGGTGGTGGGTTGTAATGTTGGGGGGGTATTGCATGTTTTTTTTACAGGCAAAAGAGCTGAATTCTTTGGGGCATGCTCCGCAAATGGCCCTTTTAAGGGCTGGTAAGGTAAAAGAGCTTTTCTATTTTAATTTTAGAATAGGGTAGGGCATTTTTTTATATTGGGGGTCTTTGTTATTTTATTAGGGGGCTTAGAGTAGGTGTAATTAGTTTAAAATTGTTGTAATATTTTTCTAATGTTTGTAAATATTTTTTTATTTTTTGTAACAGTTCTTTTTTATTTTTTTGTACTTTAGTTAGTTTATTTCATTGTATTTATTTGTAGGTATTGTATTTAATTAATTTATTGATAGTGTAGTGTTAGGTTTAATTGTAGATAATTGTAGGTAGTTTATTTACTTTATTTATTGATAGTGTAGTGTTAGGTTTAATTGTAACTTAGGTTAGGATTTATTTTACAGGTAATTTTGTAATTATTTTAACTAGGTAGCTATTAAATAGTTATTAACTATTTAATAGCTATTGTACCTGGTTAAAATAATTACAAAGTTGCCTGTAAAATAAATATTAATCCTAAAATAGCTACAATATAATTATAATTTATATTGTAGCTATATTAGGGTTTTTTTACAGGTAAGTATTTAGCTTTAAATAGGAATAATTTATTTAATAAGAGTTAATTTATTTTGTTAGATTTAAATTATATTTAACTGGGGGGGGGTGTTAGTGTTAAGGTTAGACTTAGCTTTAGGGGTTAATACATTTATTAGAGTAGCGGTGAGATCCGGTCGGCAGATTAGGGGTTAATTATTGTAGGTAGGTGGAGGCAACAGATTAGGGGTTAATAAATATAATATAGGGGTCGGCGGTGTTAGGGGCAAGAGATTAGGGGTACATAGGGATAACGTAGGTTGCGGCGGTGTACGGAGCGGCAGATTAGGGGTTAATAATAGTATGCAGGGGTCAGCGATAGCGGGGGCGGCAGATTAGGGGTTAATAAATATAATATAGGGGTCGGCGGTGTTAGGGGCAGCAGATTAGGGGTACATAGGTATAATATAGGTTGCGGCGGTGTACGGAGCGGCAGATTAGGGGTTGATAATAATATGCAGGGGTCAGCGATAGCGGGGTCGGCAGATTAAGGGTTAATAAGTGTAAGGTTAGGGGTGTTTAGACTCGGGGTTCATGTTAGGGTGTTAGGTGCAGACTTAGGAAGTGTTTCCCCATAGGAAACAATGGGGCTGCGTTAGGAGCTTAACGCTGCTTTTTTGCAGGTGTTAGGTTTTTTTTTCAGCTCAAACTGCCCCATTGTTTTCTATGGGGAAATCGTGCACGAGCACGTTTTTGAAGCTGGCCGCGTCCGTAAGCAACGCTGGTATCGAGAGTTGCAGTGGCGGTAAATATGCTCTACGCTCCCTTTTTTGGAGCCTAACACAGCCATTCTGTGAACTCTAAATCAGCGGGGGGGAAAAGCATGCGTAGCTAACGCACCCCTTCGGCCGCAGAACTCTAAATCTAGCCGTAAACCTTTACACTAATATTTTCCAGATTTCAATTAATACATATACTTGTAAAAAATGCATCTATATATTATTCTTAGGATTAGAATAGGGATTTTATATACGTTATTTTCTTTTTCAAAGTCACAAACTCGCTGAATTTTTTATTTGATAGGTAAATAGCTCTCATTAAAAACATTAACCCCTACTAGGAGTTTTAGAGAAAAACCTGCTCAAAGTACCGGAGAATCTTAAAGGGACACTGAACCCTATCTGATTCAGATAGAGCATAAAATTTTAAGCTACTTTCTAATTTACTCCTATTATTAAATTTTCTTCATTCTCTTGGTATCTTTATTTGAAATGCAAAAATTTAAGTTTAGATGCCAGCCCATTTTTGGTGAAAAACCTGGGTTGTCCTTGCTGATTGGTGGATAAATTAATCCACCAATAAAAAAGTGCTGTCCAGAGTGCTGAACATAAAAAAGCTTTTTCAAATAAAGATGGCAAGAGAACAAAGAAAAAATGATAATAGGAGTAAATGAGAAAGTTGCTTAAAAATGCATGCTCTGGGGCCTAGTTATCAAGCCGTCAACCTCAAATATGCGTATTTGTGGCGAGGCTGATTCGCCTTAGTTATCAAAGGCTAGAGACCGGCAAAAGTAGAATTTTGTGACGTAAACTTCGATCCGCCGGACTCAGTCCGACACAGATCGATTCTTACGTCACTCCAGATGTTCCGCACACAATCTGACTACTTTTGCTAGTTATCAAAAAACTAGCAGGTAGCGCTCGGCACTTTTACGGCCCAGCGTACCTGGTTTTCAAACCGCCATCCTGGAGGCGGCGGATCCCATAGGAATCAATGGGAGTCTGACCATAGCGAAAGTACAAGTTCGCTGCTGCCAGACATCCCATTGATTCCTATGGGAGATGTCTGCACCTAACACCCTAACATGTACCCCGAGTCTAAACACCACTAATCTATCCCCCCTACACCGCCGCAACTAAATAAAGTTATTACCCCCTAAACCGCCGCTCCCGGAGTCCACCGCAAGCTACTCTATACATATTAACCCCTAAACTGCCGCTCCCGGAGCCCACCGCAACTATAATATATGTATTAACCCCTAAACCGCCACTCCCGGGAGCCCACCGCAAGCTACTCTATACATATTAACCCCTAAACTGCCACTCCCTGACCCTGCCGCAACTATAATAAATGTATTAACCCCTAAACCGCCGCTCCTGGAGCCCACCGCCACCTACATTATACCTAGTAACCCCTATCCTGCCCCGCTATACCGCCGCCCTCGCCGCAACTAAATAAATAGTTTAACCCCTAAACCGCCGCTCCTGGACCCTGCCGCAACCTATATTAAATTTATTAACCCCTAATCTGCCCCCCTACACCGTTGCCACCTATAATACATTTATTAACCCCTATCCTGCCCCCCACTACACCGCCGCCACTGTAATAAATTTATTAACCCCTAAACCTAAGTCTAACACTAACCCTAACACCCCCCTAACTTAAATATTAATTAAATAAATCTAAATAATATTTCTATTATGAACTAAATTAATCCTATTTAAAACTAAATACTTACCTTTAAAATAAACCCTAATATAGCTACAATATAAATAATAATTATATTGTAGCTATCTTAGGGTTTATTTTTATTTTACAGGTAACTTTCAATTTATTTTAACTAGGTACAATAGCTATTAAATAGTTATTAACTATTTAATAGCTACCTAGCTAAAATAAAGAGAAATGTACCTGTAAAATAAAAACTAACCTAAGTTACAATTACACCTAACACTACACTATACTTAAATAAATTATTCCTATTTAAAACTAAATACTTACCTGTAAAATAAACCCTAAGATAGCTACAATGTAATTAATAATTACATTGTAGCTATTTTAGGAATTATATTTATTTTACAGGTAACTTTGTATTTATTTTAGCTAGTTAGAATAGTTATTAAATAGTTATTTACTATTTAATAACTACCTAGCTAAAAGAAATACATAATTACCTGTAAAATAAATCCTAACCTAAGTTGCAATTAAACCTAACACTACACTATCATTAAATAAATTAAATAAATTAACTACAAATAACTACAATTAAATACAATTACATAAACTAACTAAAGTACAAAAAAAAAAGCTAAGTTACAAAAAATAAAAAAAATAAGTTACAAACATTTTAAAAATATTACAACAATTTTAAGCTAATTACACCTAATCTAAGCCCCCTAATAAAATAACAAAGCCCCCCAAAATAAAAAAATGCCCTACCCTATTCTAAATTAAAAAAGTTCAAAGCTCTTTTACCTTACCAGCCCTTAAAAGGGCCTTTTGTGGGGCATGCCCCAAAGAATTCAGCTCTTTTGCCTGTAAAAGAAAAATACAACCCCCCCAACATTAAAACCCACCACCCACATACCCCTAATCTAACCCAAACCCCCCTTAAAATAACCTAACACTAATCCCCTGAAGATCATCCTACCTTTAGTCGTCTTCACTCAGCCGAGCAGCGATGGAACCGAAGAGGAGATCCGGAGCGGCAGAAGTGATCATCCAAGGGGCGCTGAAGAAATCTTCCATCCGATGAAGTGATCCTCCAAGCGGCGCTGAAGAAGTCTTCCATCCGGGCGATGTCATCTTCCAAGAGGCGCTGAAGAAGTCTTCTATCCGGGCGATGTCATCTTCCAAGCGGGGTCTTCAATCTTCATCCCGCCGAAGCGGAACATCCTTCTTTACCGACGGACTACCGACGAATGAAGGCTCCTTTAAGGGACGTCATCCAAGATGGCGTCCCTTCAATTCCGATTGGCTGATAGGATTCTATCAGCCAATCGGAATTAAGGTAGGAAAAATCTGATTGGCTGATTGAATCAGCCAATCAGATTCAAGTTCAATCCGATTGGCTGATCCAATCAGCCAATCAGATTGAGCTTGCATTCTATTGGCTGATCGGAACAGCCAATAGGCAGGAAAAGTAGACACGTTCATAACTACCCCCCTCTATCTGAATCGTGAAAGAAACAATTTGGGTTCAGTGTCCCTTTAACATTTTTGCTATCACTCCATTTAAACAGAAATAGTCCCTTTGTTTTTGTATTTACCTTTGAAAATTCTATATAGATTTTTAAAGAAGACATCCCATGATATTAATCTAGGCCCATTTTGGTATATTTGATGCCACTATTTTGCCGCAAAATACGATCATATAAAAAAAATCTTAAAGCTTTTTCGCAAACTTCTGCAGTCATAAGACAAATAGTTGTAAAAGCTTCTCTAGGTTCGCCTTTATCAGAAACAGCAGACATGCATGGCTTTGCTATTGGTTTTGGTAATTATAAGGCCAATAATTACAGCTGTGTGCCACATTTCTGAAATTCACAGCAGTGATGGGGTTAATCAGTTAGCTTGTAAGGTTTTGCTCTAGTGTAGAGATTACCTCCCACCCCCAGATCCCTACCTGATGTCTCACAAACATCTTTCTTCCCCCCTCCTCCCACCCACACTGGTCACCACCATCTTAGGTACTGGCGAACAGTCTGCCAGTATGCAGTTTAGGGATTTTATTTATTTTATTTTATTTTTATTTATTTTTTATATTTCTGTAGTGTAGATCTCTCCTCACCTCCCGCCTCAACCTCCCTAATCCCCCCCAAACATTTCTATAACCCACCCCCGTCCCATTGCTCCACACAATGGGCTGGATTATGAGTGGTGTGCTATAGTTAGAAAAAGAATTGCAAGATTGCAGTGTTTATGGACTCAAATCCATATTACAAGTCACGCTGTGTTTAAATTACTGCAAATTTGTTGCAAGAACTCCCGATATTCTTTATTAGCGCCGTTGAGCAGCAATGTGCGCTTGCAGTGGTGTATTTAGGTTTTGTGCTGCCCTATGAACTCAAAATTCTGTTGCCCCCCCCCAAAGGTTTTAGGCCTTTTTTCCCCTTAATATTTTTTAGTGTGTAAAAACATTTTTTATTTTTTTTCATAAAAAAATGGGCTAGCAAAACACTTGCATACAGATGGGTGGAATTGCATGCATCTCATACCATTTTCTCCCTGAGAGAAGTGAGAGAAGAGAAGAGGAGGGGAGAAAAGGGAGGGAAAGGAAAGAAGGAAGAGAGAGAGAAGAGAACAGTGGGGAGGGAGAGTAGAAAAAGGGGGAGGGGAAGAAGGGACGGAAAGAAAGGAGTGAAAGAAGGGAGCAAGGGAGGGAGTTGAGAAAGAAGGGAGGGAGGGAAAGAAGTGAAAGAAAGAAGGGAGTTGAGGGAGGGAGTGAGTTGAGGGAGGAAGGGAGTTGAGGGAGGGAGTGAGTTGAGGGAGAAAGGGAGTTGAGGGAGGAAGGGAAGGAGAAAGGGAAGGGAGGGAGTGAGTTGAGGGAGGAAGGGATGGAGAAAGGGAAAAAAGGGAGAGAAAAAGGGAAGGAAAGAAAGAATACACTTTGAAACAATCACTTACATGCAACAACATAGAGTAATTACCATCATTCAAGTAATGAAACTTTTTAAGTGTCCGTTTACTATTTACTCTGTGGGTTCATGAATGCAGAGAAAGCTCGCTATTAGTAGCCAACATACATTAGCACTGAGAGTTTATGATTAGACATCAGCTGATCTAAGCAGTGCACAGCCACATCCAGTCTGTTAGTTACAAAGACCTGCAATAAGTACTGCGCTCGCAGACCCACCACAGCTGACTAGGGGAGGCAGCATATCAGCACAAAGTCTTCTCCCCCAGCCTCACCTTGGAAGCATATCCCCGGACAAGTTTCTAATCAAGAACGCTTTCACTGCAAAAATGCTGGAGGCTCTAAATGAAGCTATGGTTTAAAGGAGCACTGCCTGTGAAAACCAACCTTAATCAGCGCACGTGCCTTGTCTTCTCTGTAAAAGCCTGCACTTTATCGCTCACTGTACTGTGTGCTGGCTTTTAGAGAGAGGATAGGGCAGATGTGCTGCCCCTCCCAAATCTGCTGCCCTAGGCACCGGCCTTGTTGGCCTAGCCCATAATACGCCCCTGTGCGCTTGTATTTCAAGTTGAAAGTAAATGTGATCTCTCAATTGCATTTTACACTTAAACATAGCATTGATTCCTTAAAGCTCTATTCATCACTATGGTTTAGACTGTCTGCAGTGGTCAGGGCAAACATTTACATATTTATAGGTTCATTTACATTTGTATATGTATTTAGTACATGATATCCTGCACTGCTATGGGGATCTGCAGAAAAAGTGAGATAAGGAACCCAACATCTAGAAATGGCATAGAGCATTTCTGTCAATGTTAGTTTCTAAGTCATACTCGCACTGTTGTGACTGTCACTATTAGTTCTTTAAATTCAAAACAGCCAATAGGATGAGAGCTACTGAAATCCAATTGGTTGTTCAAATCAGCCAATAGGATTTCAGAAGCTCTCAACATATTGGCTGATTTGAATTTAAAGAATCAAATCACTCAATAGGAATGCAAAGTACACTATTTTGAAACGGCTACTTTGCATTCAACTTCAGTGTCCAATGGTGACCGTATTAAGAGGACGCTCCGCGCAGGATGGCATCAGTTACCAGGATGGTTCCGCTCCACGCCACCGGGGTGAAGATAGAAGACGCCCCCGGGATGGATGAAGACCTCTCCGCCTGGATGGAGATGGATGTCTGGACTTCAGAAACAATGAGTAGATCTTCTGGGGTAAGTGGGGGGGTTTTATCAAAAAAAAATTTTTTAAGATTAGGGTTTGGGCTTTAAAACAGAGCTGAATGCCGTTTTAAGGGCAATGCAAAAGAGCTAAATGCCCTTTTGAGGGCAATGCCCATACAAATGCCCCTTCAGGGGCAATGGGTAGCTTAGTTTTTTTTTTAGAGTTAGGTTTTTTTATTATGGGGGATTGGTTGGGTGGTGGGTTTTACTGTTGGGGGGATTTTGTATTTTTTTACAGGTAAAAGAGCTGATTTCTTTAGGGCAATGTCCTACAAAAGGCCCTTTTAAGGGCTATTGGTAGTTATTGTAGGCTAGGGGCTGTTTTTATTTTGTGGGGGCTTTTTTATTTTTTATAGGGCTATGAGATTAGGTTTAATTGTTTTTATTTTTGATAATTTCATTTATTTTTTGTAGTCTTAGTGTTTGTTAGTTTTATGGTTAATTATTTTTGGCAAACTTAGATTATTTAAATTTTGGAAGGATTTGTTTTTTTAAATTTGTAATTTAGATATTTTAATTGGTAGGTTGTTTATTTTATTAGATTAGTTATGTTAGGTTAATTTATAGTTTAATGTAAGGTTTATATTTATTTCACAGGTAAGTTTTTAATTATTTAAATAGAGTTATACTGTAATTTTAGTTTAAAGTTAGGGGTTGTTAGGTTTAGGAGTTAATAGTTTAATTTAGTGTTTTGCGATGTGGGGGGCGGCGGTTTAGGGGTTAATAGGTTTATTTAGTGGCGGAGATGTGGAAGGCCGGAAGTTTAGGGGTTAATAACTTTATTTAGTGGCGGCGATGTCGGGGAGCGGCGGAATAGGGGTAATAACTTTATTATAGTGGTGGCAATGTTGCGGTGCGGGGGAATAGGGATTAATATATTTAAAAAGTGTTGGCAATGTGTGTGGGCAGCAGATTAGGGGTTAATAGGTTTAATATAGTTTTTGCGATGCGGGAGGGTGGTGGTTTAAAGGTAAATAGGTAGTTTATGGGTGTTAGTGTACTTTGTAACAGTTTAGTTATATGTTTTGTGAAACCTTTTTGTTACACAAAATCCATAACTACTGCTTTCAGATTGCTGTATGGATCGTGTCGGTATAGGCTGTAACGCAAGCATTTTAGCCTCATCACAAAACCTGTAACACCGGCGTTATGGAAATCCCACGCAGAAACATCATGTTTTCAGCTAGGGTTTTTACTGTGCATGTGAAGCATATGTAGATATTCTCCATGCATCAGCATTTTAAAAGTGTGTCTGCTTAGCAGTGGTTTGTATCATATAAACTGAGTAGTCTTTACTGTTTCAAATGCAGGTGCATGAAGCATATCTTCATATGCTTCACATGCACATGCAAGGTAAAAGCTCTTACTGAAAACAGTTTTAGCTTATATTAGAAGCAAGGTAAATTAAACTTTCATGACTCAGATAGGGATTGTACTTAAATATTTCAGATCCAATGGTGTCAAAACTTTATATCCCATAATCCATACATGTTATTTGCAACCACCAATAACCTAATATAGTCAACTCACTAAATATTTAGGGCCATATTGCAAATGGAGCACTAATTAATGCTCCCACTTGAGCATTAACTGCGCTAGAAGTAAGCTTTTTACGCACGTCGGGTTGCACTCATATTATGAGTTGAAAGTAAACTATTTTCACTTACGCTCTAACTCAACGAGCACAAAAAGCCAAACTTACAATATCACATGAACGTTCACTTATTCCCCCATTGAAGTCACTGGATCAAAAAAGTGGAGGGAAAAACGAACACTCTACTCTCGCACAAACCCAATCGCATATTCTCATGTGCGCTAACCCAACATGAAAATATGATAATTTCACATTCCAATGTTCTTCATATGCAATAATATGTTCTTCTTATTCACAAATACATATTTCTACATATAACTGATGTTTTTTTGGTACAATATATATCTTCCGCAGCGCTATATATATATATATATATATATACAGTGTTTATATGTATATATAGATAGATATATATATATATATATATATATATATATATATATATATATATATATATGATTATATACAGGTATAGATATATACAGATATATATATATATATATATATATATAAATATCTATTTAATAATACATAGAACATATTTCACTATGTGCAGAATATTGTAATATGAAATATTTACAGTAAATACATAGTTAAAACCTTTATTAAATATGAATATTGAATAAATATGCTTTTACATGTTCTCATCTACTTAACTGCAAAGGGCTCCAATGCACTTCACAAGCAACCCAAAGCAGGACAAGGTTGCCCCATGTATAACATAAGCACTTTATTAAAAATACAAAAGAACTGAGTCTCCCACCAACTCATATAAAATCATATATATGCCACAAAATAAAATCTAAACACATGTATTTGAGTACAGGGAGACAGTGTCAAAAACACCCCACATGCTAGCATGTCCCTAAGCCGGCTACTAACAGTCTGTAAACATAACCGGGCACTCTAGTGTCAGCTGACACGCTCCGGTATTGCTATGTGACGATAAATACACCCAGTTCCTGAAATGTTCAGAGGAGTAACTCCGGGCACAAAGTGCAGCAACACGCGCTGGGTATTGGCCAATATTATGCCACTAATAGACACTGTAGATACGTGCCAGTAAGCGTCCCATCAAGTGGTTACATGACTTTTACCGCAGCACTCATCCTCTCATGTCACGTTCTACATTCGGCACCACCAGTTGATTGCTCAAGTGTTCGTATTTACTTTCATCTCATATTACCAGTGGTAAACCCAACGCGCAAATCCATCTCTTGCACGCAAACGTTTGCGCTCTACTCGTAATCTGTCCCTTGGTGTTTTAAGGGACCTTGCCAGCACCTGTTATTGAATAACTGAAATCAAAGTGACCTACATGAGCAGATCATATTTTTTTCATATTGCTTTTTCTTTTTTTTCTTGGAGCTCAGTCTCTTCCATGTTTTCTGTAATATAAAGTTTTCTTCCTGACTTCTATTCGTTCTTTCAGCTCTACTTACATTTTTATCCCTGAATAATACCACCATTATTTTCTTCCATTACTTTTCCATTAAAATTCTGCATTCAATAATATTTTGCATTGTAAGTCTTATTATATTTACTCTTTATGCTTTCTATTTGTTTTAATCCAATTTGAGACTTTGGCCCCTATTTATCAACCCGTCAACTTACTTGCATTTGCCGGCACCAATACGCTCGCCTAAGATCGCCTAACATCGCTGCCGCGGTTACATGACTTTTACCGCAGCACTCATCCTCTCATGTCACGTTCTACATTCGGCACCACCAGTTGATTGCTCAAGTGTTCGTATTTACTTTCATCTCATATTACCAGTGGTAAACCCAACGCGCAAATCCATCTCTTGCACGCAAACGTTTGCGCTCTACTCGTAATCTGTCCCTTGGTGTTTTAAGGGACCTTGCCAGCACCTGTTATTGAATAACTGAAATCAAAGTGACCTACATGAGCAGATCATATTTTTTTCATATTGCTTTTTCTTTTTTTTCTTGGAGCTCAGTCTCTTCCATGTTTTCTGTAATATAAAGTTTTCTTCCTGACTTCTATTCGTTCTTTCAGCTCTACTTACATTTTTATCCCTGAATAATACCACCATTATTTTCTTCCATTACTTTTCCATTAAAATTCTGCATTCAATAATATTTTGCATTGTAAGTCTTATTATATTTACTCTTTATGCTTTCTATTTGTTTTAATCCAATTTGAGACTTTGGCCCCTATTTATCAACCCGTCAACTTACTTGCATTTGCCGGCACCAATACGCTCGCCTAAGATCGCCTAACATCGCTGCCGCGGACCTGAATACGTTCTCCAAAGTTACCAAAAAAGCTGTCAAAAAGCCGCGCACCAAGTATGGGGCGATGAGAAGCGGACTGTTGTTAACTAACAGTCATTGATCTCGCTGCTCTTCTGCTTTTTCCCAGCTTCATTGGTATACTGTCACTAAACACCCACACTATACTAAACTGTTTTACCCCTATACCGCCGCAACTAAATAAAGTTATTAACCCCTAAACCGCCGCTCCCGGAGCCCACTACCACCTACATTATACTTATTAACCCCTAATCTGCCGCCGCCACCTACATTATGTTATTAACCCCTAATCTGCCCCCCTACACCGCCACCACCTACATAACACTTAATAACCCCTAATCTGCCATCCCCAATGTCACCGCCACTATATTAAATTTATTAACCCCTAAACCTAAGTCTAACCTTAAAACCCCCTAACTTAAATCTAATTTAAATAAATATAAATAAAATTCCTATCATTAACTCAATTATTCCTATTTAAAACTAAATACTTACCTGTAAAATAAACCCTAAGGTAGCTACAATACAGGGAGTGCAGAATTATTAGGCAAGTTGTATTTTTGAGGATTAATTTTATTATTGAACAACAACCATGTTCTCAATGAACCCAAAAAACTCATTAATATCAAAGCTGAATAGTTTTGGAAGTAGTTTTTAGTTTGTTTTTAGTTATAGCTATTTTAGGGGGATATCTGTGTGTGCAGGTGACTATTACTGTGCATAATTATTAGGCAACTTAACAAAAAACAAATATATACCCATTTCAATTATTTATTTTTACCAGTGAAACCAATATAACATCTCAACATTCACAAATATACATTTCTGACATTCAAAAACAAAACAAAAACAAATCAGTGACCAATATAGCCACCTTTCTTTGCAAGGACACTCAAAAGCCTGCCATCCATGGATTCTGTCAGTGTTTTGATCTGTTCACCATCAACATTGCGTGCAGCAGCAACCACAGCCTCCCAGACACTGTTCAGAGAGGTGTACTGTTTTCCCTCCTTGTAAATCTCACATTTGATGATGGACCACAGGTTCTCAATGGGGGTTCAGATCAGGTGAACAAGGAGGCCATGTCATTAGATTTTCTTCTTTTATACCCTTTCTTGCCAGCCACGCTGTGGAGTACTTGGACGCGTGTGATGGAGCATTGTCCTGCATGAAAATCATGTTTTTCTTGAAGGATGCAGACTTCTTCCTGTATCACTGCGTGAAGAAGGTGTCTTTCAGAAACTGGCAGTAGGACTGGGAGTTGAGCTTGACTCCATCCTCAACCCGAAAAAGGCCCCACAAGCTCATCTTTAATGATACCAGCCCAAACCAGTACTCCACCTCCACCTTGCTGGCGTCTGAGTCGGACTGGAGCTCTCTGCCCTTTACCAATCCAGCCACGGGCCCATCCATCTGGCCCATCAAGACTCACTCTCATTTCATCAGTCCATAAAACCTTAGAAAAATCAGTCTTGAGATATTTCTTGGCCCAGTCTTGACGTTTCAGCTTGTGTGTCTTGTTCAGTGGTGGTCGTCTTTCAGCCTTTCTTACCTTGGCCATGTCTCTGAGTATTGCACACTTTGTGCTTTTGGGCACTCCAGTGATGTTGCAGCTCTGAAATATGGCCAAACTGGTGGCAAGTGGCATCTTGGCAGCTGCACACTTGACTTTTCTCAGTTCATGGGCAGTTATTTTGCGCCTTGGTTTTTCCACACGCTTCTTGCGACCCTGTTGACTATTTTGAATGAAACGCTTGATTGTTCGATGATCACGCTTCAGAAGCTTTGCAATTTTAAGAGTGCTGCATCCCTCTGCAAGATATCTCACTATTTTTGACTTTTCTGAGCCTGTCAAGTCCTTCTTTTGACCCATTTTGCCAAAGGAAAGGAAGTTGCCTAATAATTATGCACACCTGATATAGGGTGTTGATGTCATTAGACCACACCCCTTCTCATTACAGAGCTGCACATCACCTAATATGCTTAATTGGTAGTAGGCTTTCGAGCCTATACAGCTTGGAGTAAGACAACATGCATAAAGAGGATGATGTGGTCAAAATACTCATTTGCCTAATAATTCTGCACTCCCTGTATAACTAATAGTTACATTGTAGGTATCTTAGGGTTTATTTTTATTTTACAGGCAAGTTTGTATTTATTTTAACTAGGTAGAATAGTTATTAAAGGACCAGTCAACACATTAGATTTGCATAATCAACAAATGCAAGATAACAAGACAATGCAATAGCACTTAGTCTGAACTTCAAATGAGTAGTAGATTTTTTTATAACAAATTTCAAAGTTATGTATATATCCACTCCCCTTGTACCATGTGATAGCAATCAGCCAATCACAAATGCATATACGTATAGTCTGTGAATTCTTGCACATGCTCAGTAGGAGTGACTCAAACATAAATATAAAAGACTGTGCACATTTTTTTTAATATAAAAAGAGGAGGATTAGGGTAGCGCTAATTAAAGCTTAGAGCAGCAAATATGTGTGTAATCAAACGTGCAGGTGGTCTGTAAATTGATACTTGGCGTGGCCTCTCTAAAAGAGACTGGATAGTAGATTGATTGTTAATAAAATATGATGATGTCTGTATAAAGTATTAGGGATATATGATTAAATAAAAATAGATTTAATATACAATAGTAGATATACAGTATAGTTTCGGCACTGTCTTATAACAATATAATATAAATGTGACATAAAACCATTTAAAAGAATATCGGCTTGCAATAGGAAGTCATATACAACAGAACATCGGTGTGTAATATAGAACTATATGCAACAACTGCAAAAAATTAGCTTGCTGTATATTGTTAGCAGCATATAACATAGAGTAAGTCCGTGTTAGAGAATGATACAGTGTTCTCAGCTAATGGATACAAAGTTACCGTCTCTGGGGTAGAAAGTGTTGTCCGTTACTTTTTAGTCCCGTGTCTTTGTGTGGGATGGAACAACTCTTCTGATTAAAACGAAGCGTATGTTAATCCAGGTTACAAGATGTTTATTGGTGAATTTCTTCAGCCTGTTGATTAGTTCTTTTTAAAGATTTCCTTGCAGCGTCCTAAAATATTGATAACTTCAGCAGGGAAGTGGGTAGGTCCTGGGACCGAGGTATTAGCTGACTGCAGAGGGTTTTTTCAGCTATACCAACGAGTCCTATTACCCTTTCCAATGTGGAGATAAGGGAGTTTTCATAAAAACCCTAAAACCTATTGGGCCTATTGGGCTGAAACGCGTAGATTTGCTTGTCTATCTTACTTCTATATCTGATATACAAGTTGGTTACAGTAGGTGTGGTGCATAATCCCTCTCGCAAATATCTGAGTGGCTGATATATGCTTAAAATCCGACCCATTATCTGCATACCTCTTGTTTCCAACTGACGATCACCTAATTGTCTGGGGTTTTTATGAAAGCTCCCTTATCTCCACATTGGAAAGGGTAATAGGACTCGTTGGTATAGCTGAAAAAACCCTCTGCAGTCAGCTAATACCTCGGTCCCAGGACCTACCCACTTCCCTGCTGAAGTTATGAATATTTTAGGACGCTGCAAGGAAATCTTTAAAAAGAACTAATCAACAGGCTGAAGAAATGCACCAATAAACATCTTGTAACCTGGATTAACATACGCTACATTTTAATCAGGAGAGTTGTTCCATCCCACACAAAGACACGGGACGAAAAAGTAACGGACAACACTTTCTACTCCAGAGACGGTAACTTTGTATCCATTAGCTGAGAACGCTGTATCATTCTCTAACACGGACTTACTCTATGTTATATGCTGCTAACAATATACAGCAAGCTAATTTTTTGCAGTTGTTGCATATAGTTCTATATTACACACCGATGTTCTGTTGTATATGACTTCCTATTGCAAGCCGATATTCTTTTAAATGGTTTTATGTCACATTTATATTACAGGGAGTGCAGAATTATTAGGCAAGTTGTATTTTTGAGGATTAATTTTATTATTGAACAACAACCATGTTCTCTATGAACCCAAAAAACTCATTAATATCAAAGCTGAATATTTTTGGAAGTAGTTTTTAGTTTGTTTTTAGTTTTAGCTATTTTAGGGGGATATCTGTGTGTGCAGGTGACTATTACTGTGCATAATTATTAGGCAACTTAACAAAAAACAAATATATACCCATTTCAATTATTTATTTTTACCAGTGAAACCAATATAACATCTCAACATTCACAAATATACATTTCTGACATTCAAAAACAGAACAAAAACAAATCAGTGACCAATATAGCCACCTTTCTTTGCAAGGACACTCAAAAGCCTGCCATCCATGGATTCTGTCAGTGTTTTGATCTGTTCACCATCAACATTGCGTGCAGCAGCAACCACAGCCTCCCAGACACTGTTCAGAGAGATGTACTGTTTTCCCTCCTTGTAAATCTCACATTTGATGATGGACCACAGGTTCTCAATGGGGTTCAGATCAGGTGAACAAGGAGGCCATGTCATTAGATTTTCTTCTTTTATACCCTTTCTTGCCAGCCACGCTGTGGAGTACTTGGACGCGTGTGATGGAGCATTGTCCTGCATGAAAATCATGTTTTTCTTGAAGGATGCAGACTTCTTCCTGTACCACTGCTTGAAGAAGATGTCTTCCAGAAACTGGCAGTAGGACTGGGAGTTGAGCTTGACTCCATCCTCAACCCGAAAAGGCCCCACAAGCTCATTTTTGATGATACCAGCCCAAACCAGTACTCCACCTCCACCTTGCTGGCGTCTGAGTCAGACTGGAGCTCTCTGCCCTTTACCAATCCAGCCACGGGCCCATCCATCTGGCCCATCAAGACTCACTCTCTTTTCATCAGTCCATAAAACCTTAGAAAAATCAGTCTTGAGATATTTCTTGGCCCAGTCTTGATGTTTCAGCTTGTGTGTCTTGTTCAGTGGTGGTCGTCTTTCAGCCTTTCTTACCTTGGCCATGTCTCTGAGTATTGCACACCTTGTGCTTTTGGGCACTCCAGTGATGTTGCAGCTCTGAAATATGGCCAAACTGGTGGCAAGTGGCATCTTGGCAGCTGCACGCTTGACTTTTCTCAGTTCATGGGCAGTTATTTTGCGCCTTGGTTTTTCCACACGCTTCTTGCGACCCTGTTGACTATTTTGAATGAAACGCTTGATTGTTCGATGATCACGCTTCAGAAGCTTTGCAATTTTAAGAGTGCTGCATCCCTCTGCAAGATATCTCACTATTTTTGACTTTTCTGAGCCTGTCAAGTCCTTCTTTTGACCCATTTTGCCAAAAGGAAAGGAAGTTGCCTAATAATTATGCACACCTGATATAGGGTGTTGATGTCATTAGACCACACCCCTTCTCATTACAGAGCTGCACATCACCTAATATGCTTAATTGGTAGTAGGCTTTCGAGCCTATACAGCATGGAGTAAGACAACATGCATAAAGAGGATGATGTGGTCAAAATACTCATTTGCCTAATAATTCTGCACTCCCTGTATATTGTTATAAGACAGTGCCGGCACTATACTGTATATCTACTATTGTATATTAAATCTATTTTTATTTAATCATATATCCCTAATACTTTATACAGACATCATCATATTTTATTAACAATCTATCTACTATCCAGTCTCTTTTAGAGAGGCCACGCCAAGTATCAATTTACAGACCACCTGCACGTTTGATTACACACATATTTACTGCTCTAAGCTTTAATTAGCGCTTCCCTAATCCTCCTCTTTTTATGTCAATTATCATTAGCGATTTGGAGATTTGCTAATGTTTTTGGGTCAGCACCACAGAGCCAGAGAGTGTTAGTATCTTCTACACGTTATTCTTCCAGTCACATTTTTTTTAATGGAAGTAAATTAGAAAGTTGTTTAAAATTACATGCTGTATCTGAATCATCAAAATTTAATATAACCTGAGTGTCCCTTTAAATAGGTATTAACTATTTAATAACTACCTAGCTAAATAAATACAAAAGTACCTGTAAAATAAAACCTAACCTAAGTTACAATAACACCTAACACTACACTATAATTAAATACAATTAACTAAATTATATACAATTATCAAAAGTACAAAAAAAACCACTAAATTACAGAAAATAATAAACAAATTACAGAAATTTAAACTAATTACACTTAATCTAATAGCCCTATCAAAATAAAAAAGCCCCCCCAAATAAAAAAAAAACCCTAGCCTAAACTAAACTACCAATAGCCCTTAAAATTGCCTTTTGTGGGGCATTGCCCCAAAGTAATCAGCTCTTTTACCTGTAAAAAAAAAATACAAACAACCCCCCAACAGTAAAACCCACCACCCACACAACCAACCCCCCCAAAAAATACTAACTAAAAAAACCTAAGCTCCCCATTGCCCTGAAAAGGGCATTTGGTTGGGCATTGCCCTTAAAAGGGCAGTTAGCTCTTTTACAGGCCCAAAGCCCTAAGCTAAAAATAAAACCCACCCAATACACCCTTAAAAAAAACCTAACACTAACCCCCTGAAGATCGACTTACCGGGAGACGTCTTCTTCCAACCCGGGCAGAAGTGGTCCTCCAGACGGGCAGAAGTCTTCATCCAGGCCGGCAGAAGTGGTTCTCCAGATGGCAGAAGTCTTCATCCAGACTGCATCTTCTATCTTCATCCATCCGGCGCGGAGCGGGTCCGTCTTCAAGACATCCGACGCTGAGCATCCTCTTCGGCCGACGACTACCCAACGAATGAAGGTTCCTTTAAGTGATGTAATCCAAGATGGCGTCCCTTAGATTCTGATTGGCTTATAGAATTCTATCAGACAATCGGAAATAAGGTAGAAAAAATCCTATTGGCTGATGCAATCAGCCAATAGGATTGAACTTCAATCCTATTGGCTGATTGGAACAGCCAGTAGGATTGAACTTGCATTCTATTGGCTGTTCCAATCAGCCAATAGGATTGAAGTTCAGTTTAGTTAGTATTTAGTTTAGTTAGTATTTTTTTGGGGGGGGTTGGTTGTGTGAGTGGTGGGTTTTACTGTTGGGGGGTTGTTTGTATTATTTTTTTACAGGTAAAAGAGCTGATTACTTTGGGGCAATGCCCCGCAAAAGGCCCTTTTAAGGGCTATTGGTAGTTTAGTTTAGGCTAGGGTTTTTTTATTTTGGGGGGCTTTTTTATTTTGATAGGGCTATTAGATTAGGTTAATTAGTTAAATTTCTGTAATTTGTTTATTATTTTCTGTAATTTAGTGTTTGTTTTTTTGTACTTCAGATTATTGTATATAATTTAGTTAATTGTATGTAATTTATTTAATTGTATTTAATTGTAGTGTAGTGTTATGTGTTATTGTAACTTAGGTTAGGTTTTATTTTACAGGTACTTTTGTATTTATTTTAGCTAGGTAGTTATTAAATAGTTAATAACTATTTAATAACTATTCTACCTAGTTAAAATAAATACAAACTTGCCTGTAAAATAAAAAATAAACCCTAAGATAGATACAATGTAACTATTAGTTATATTGTAGCTAGTTTAGGGTTTATTTTATAGGTAAGTATTTAGTTTTAAATAGGAATAATTTAGTTAATGATAGGAATTTTATTTATATTTATTTAAATTAGATTTAAATTAGGGGGTGTTAGGGTTAGACTTAGGTTTAGAGGTTAATAAATTTAATATAGTGGCGGCGACATTGGGGACGGCAGATTAGGGGTTAATAACATAATGTAGGTGGCGGCGGTGTTGGGGGTGGCAGCTTAGGGGTTAATATGTATAATGTAGGTTGCGGCGGTTTCGGGGGCGTCAGATTAGGGGTGTTTAGACTCAGGGTACATGTTAGGGTGTTAGGTGTAAACGTAACTTTATTATCCCTTAGGCATCAATGGGATATCGGGCAGCAGCGAACATGAGCTTTCGCTGCTTTCAGACTCCCATTGATTCCTATGGCATCCGCCGCCTCCAGGGCGGCGGATTGAAAACCAAGTATGCTGGGCTGGAATAGTGCCGAGCGTACCTGGTAGAAATTTGTTAACTTACAAAAGCAGTCAGATACTGCCGAATTTGCATTCGGAACATCTGTAATGACATAAGCATCGATCTGTGTCGGACTTTGGCCGGCGGATCGTATGTTACGTCACAAAATTCTACTTTTGCCGGTCTGTAGGGTTTGATAAATAAGGGGAATCAGGCTCTCCACGATTACGCTGCGGAATTCCAGCGTATTTGTGGTTGACGGCTTGATAAATAGGCCCCTTTGTATTGTTTGCTTTGTATAGTATTGAAATTTGTATAATTTATACATTTTATGGTTTTATGATGCACATCTTTTACCAATTACAATCATACTTTGTCTTACCTTCCAAAATTTTCAAGATGTCTTCTGGAACTGAGAAGCCTAGGATTAGTCAGGGGGACTTGTGGGGGGGGGGAGTCACTGTCAGAGTTGTTCTTTGGGAATGGCAGGGTTTGTCAGAGCTTTAACAGAGTAAGGGCAAGACATAGAAGACATCTGAGAGGTCCCTGTGAAAATTTCTACAAAAAAGAAAACTGTGGGAGAGTCAGCAGGGTATTGCTCCCAAGCTATGACCTTCCCCACTATGAGAAAATATTGGGAGTTTTGTCTTGATTTTTATCTATGTAAATTGGATCTGTAAGCGATGGCAAATGAAAGACAAAGGAACATTTGTTTGGTGTATTTAAATTTCTGTCACAGTTGTTTTCATATTGTTTAAGCACTATATTTTACTATTTTGAAAAGACATAGAGCAACAACGTGTTGTAAATGAATAATTCTTAGATTGTTCAAAAGTAATTAGGATCAGTACTGGCCCTGTTCTTTTTAAGAATTAAAGAGCAAGATCTATATTTTTGCTGATGATACAAAAGTTATGTAAGGTGATTAGGTCTGAGCAGGATGTCATTGCTCTGCAAGTGAATTTACAAAAAGTGGAAGAATGGGTTAGTAAAGGGTAAATGAGATTAAATACTGTTAAATGTAAGATTCTACATTTGAAATTGAAAGATATTCAGAATACCTATTATTTAAATGGGACAAATCTTAGCAAAACAGACAAGGAAAAGGATGTAGGTATAACAAGCTATAAATGAGCATGCAATACTATTATTGATTTTAAAAGTCAGCGCTAAAAGGGAGGAAAACATAACTCTGTCACTATATAAATCCCTGGAAGGACCTCACCTTGAATATGGAGTGACATCCTAGGGACCAATTTTAAAAAACGACATTACAAAAAAAAGTTCAAAAAAGGATCACAAAGCTAATAAGGGGAATGGAAGTTTTAAACTATGAGGAAAGGTTAGCCAAATTGAGTCTGTTTATTCTAGAAAAAGATAAAGGTGGTTGAGAGGTAATATGACTGCTTTATACAAATATATTTAAGGCCTCTATAAGAGTTGGTGGAAGGGCTGTTTATGCCAAGGCAATTATTTGTGACAAAACGTCACACTTTAAGACTAAAGGAAAGGAGGTTTAATCTCTAGCAATGTAAAGGTTTTTTCACTGTAAAAATAATCAAATTGTGGAACTCATTTCCTAAGGAGGTAGTGAATGCCAGTACCTTAGATACATTTAAAATAGCTTAGATACATTTAGGCTAAGAACAGAATTCAGGGATATGATTGCTTGTATTAAATGGATCTGCTTCCATTGGCAGCTTCTTTATCATAAAGGATCTCTATAGCATAAACTAAATTATTACAATCTTCTTTCTGTCTCATCTTTTATGTTACTATGTGATTACTGCCCCTGCGGGAAACACTGACTTATCTTATTATCAAAACAACACTGTACTTTTAATACCCTTATTAAACTGGTAGAAATCATATAGAAGCAAACACAAGTTAAATTGCACTGAAGAGACTGCTATTTAATTGGTATTTACTTTACCTTGGCCATTTTTATCTGGTATACATGTTCCCATGTGCAGTCCCATGTAATATAATTTATTCAAGAGAGATTCATTACAGAGATCCTTTATGCCCTTCATTTTTTAGGACTGTCACTTCTGAGAGCTCAGCTCTGCTGTCACTCCTTTACTTTCTCTATAAAAGTCTCAGTTTCCAATGACAAACAAGGGGAAGCACACATTCCTCCAATGACTCACTATAACCCTGCCCATGCACCACCTAACCATGTCTTAGAACACCAACAACCCCTGGCAGATATAGTATTACTTTCTAAACCCGTAAATAACACTAAAAATGTAGTGGTACCGCAATTTCCATAGCGCTGCCATTACAGGTTACAGAAAAACCTTCTTGTGTTGTGCGGTATGGAGCTATAAGCTCTATACCACACAAAAGCCATGTCCTGACTTAATGTGCTTGTGCACGTTTTTCCCCATATACATCAATGGAGAAAAAGAAAAAAACTAACACCTGTGATTGCGGAATGGTGATCGCTATAACGCATTCCCTATTTATGTCTATAGAGACAAGAAAGTTTTGTTCAAATCTAACACCTTAACATAAACCCCTAGTCTATATAGCCCTAACCCACCACCCCCCAACATCGTCAACACTACAATAAACCTATTAACCCCTAATCCGCTGCCCACACACATTGCTTACACCTAAATAAAGCTATTAACCCTTAATCCACCTCCCCGCATTGCAATTACTAAACTAAACCTATTAACGCCTAAACCGTCAAACACCCACATCGCAAATACTCAACTAAACCTATTAACCCCTAAACCGCCAAACACCACATCGCAAATACTCAACTAAACCTATTAACCCCTCAACCTCCAAACACCCACATTGCCACTACCTAAATTAAACTATTAACCCCTAAACCTAACACCCGCTAACTTAAAATTAAATTTACAATATAACTACCTTAAAATAAATAAAAACTTACCTGTAAAATAAAAAAAAAAATAAGCTTAAACTATAAATAAACCTATATACACTTAGAAAACAGAAAGAGTAAGTGTTAGACAAATATGACACACTAAAGTGTACGCAAGAAAATTACTCCTTGAGAAATGTGGAGTAATTAGACAGAAAAAATGTTGGTAACAGATGAAGCAGATGCTAGGGCACTAGACAATTTAGTCTCTCTGCTGGAAGAACAAGATGAGGAAACAGTGAAGGATAGTTATCCAACAAAGACTGGCTTTAAGCCACCTTCTAAATATATTCCACAACTATCACTGTCTCCCAGCATACAGACATTTGTGTGTTAAGCAAGATATTAACAACATCAGTCTAACGGGAATAATTAATGACAATTTAACAAGACATGAGAGAAGAGCCCTCAAAGAATTAATGAGTAGAAAAGACCTGCAGATTAAGCCATGTGACAAAGGTGGAAAAATTGTGTTAGATCAGGACAGTTATATGCAAGAGGTACAGAGACAGCTGCAGACTAAAGATCAATATGAAGAGGTCAGTAGATCTACATATAAAAAATCTTGTAATGAACTTTTTTTCCTGTTAAATAATACAAGAGATAAGGGACTAATTACGAAAAAAGAACATGACTTTTTAAGTAACCACCAACCAGTACCGACCTTCTATTGTATTGACAAACTGCATAAACGCATGGACAAACCTCCAGGGTGTTCCATTGTCTCAGGCATAGGGGGACCAACAGAAGGGATTAGTAAATAGGTAGATTATTTTCTGCGTCCCTTCCTAACTGAATTGTCCTCCTATGTCCAGGACACTGGTGATGTACTCAGAAAGCTAGACAAGGTAACGGTAGAGGAGGAAATGCTTTTACTTAAATTGGATGTGGAATCACTGTACTCATCAATCCCGCATAAAGTAGGTTTTGGGCCACCAAACACTTTTTGGAATTGAGAAGGCTTGATTACAGTGATAACACATACTGTGTCCTCTTACTGTTAGAATTTGTATTTACCAACATCTTCACTTTTGATGGCAAATATTACAGACAAGTTCAGGGGACAGTCATGGGTGCCACCTGTGCCCCCACCTACGCCTGTTTATATCTGGGGTTTTGGGAAACCAATGTGGTTTTCCAAGAATTTGAAAAGTGGGTGGAGGAACATGTGGCACTCTGGTTCAGATATGTGGACGACATATCTATCATATGGAAGGGGGAATACAGCATCGGCAGTAGAGTTTGTAAAGGTTCTGAACAAAAATTATAGGAACTTATATCTCACGCACAACATAAGTGATAGTGTAGCTACATTTTTAGATCTTAAAATAGCAAAAGCAAATGGAATGTTACACACAGAGATATATAGAAAAGAGACCGCAATAAACAGCTTACTACACGCTACAAGTCATCACCCCAAGTACTTAAAGAATGGGATCCCAGTGGGCCAATTCTTAAGGCTTAAAAAATGATGCTCCACAGTAGAAACTTTTGAGAAGCAGGCAACAGAAATGGCCCAGAGATTTGTTCAGAGAGGGTACTCTAAGAATCAGATAGAAAAAAGTCTGGACTAGGGCAAGACACACACCCAGAAATCAATTGCTATACGCAAATAGAGACTCACAAAAAGATCAGGCCCACACGAGACTTATAACTAGTTACAATTCATACTGGGGTAAGCTACATAGTATCCTGCATAAACACTGGCATATACTAACTAGTGACAATACCTTGAGAGAACATGTATCTGACTATCCCCTCCTTACTGCAAGGAGAAGCCCTAGTATTAGAGATAAATTGGTTCATAGTGAATTCAGGAAAGAACTTCATACCAATTGGCTGACAAAGTTGCAACCACAAAAAGGATGTCATCCGTGTGGTCATTGTGTATATTGTGGCTTTGTAGAGAAGTCTACAAGATTTGGAACTAACACGGAAAGCCCAAAATATTTCATTGATGAAAGAATCACATGTAACACTATGAACATAATTTATCTGTTACACTGTCCATGCCCCAGTTTTTATGTTGGGAAAACCACACGTGAATTTAAGAACAGGGTTAGGGAACACAGGGATGATATTAAAGAAAACAATCAGGATAGCCCTCTAGCTAGGCATTTCCAGAAATATCATAAATCAGACTTTTCTCTTTTAAAAGTACTTGGAATTGAACATATCAAACCCAAAAGAAGAAGGGGCAACATTGACAAAATATTGCTGCAACATGAATCTAGGTGGAAGCATAGGTTAAACACTTTAGCACCAAATGGACTAAATGAAAAAATTAAATACGCCTGTTTTTGGTAATAGCTCAAACATCTAGATATGTAGAACATGAATGGCTATAATAATATGAAGGGTTAAACAATATGAGAAATTATTTGCCTACAAATTCATTGAAACTTAAAGGGACAGGATACTGTAAAATAGTTTTTCCCTTAATGTGTTTACAATTGCTTTTTATACCAACTGCAGAGTAAAAATGTATGAAAATTAGCTTTTTAAGGCTTATTTGTGCATATTAAAGCTCTGATTTTGTGTTTTGAAGCCACAGCCTAATAAAATAGGTTTAGCTTGTAGATATAATCAGATCTCATTACTGTATCACATTGTGCACATATACCTGCTTCTTTATCTTATATCTGTCCTTAAAACAATCACCAATACTTTGAAAGAACAATGGAAAATCAACATTTTATTACCTTATCTCTGCTTTATCACACTGGGAGTGTAATTTCTTCTGCTGGCTGTGTTTACAAAGCTTATCTATAGCTGGTACGCGCGGCCACAAACTTTCAGAATAGGTGGGGATACCACATGCCAAATTAACAATTTCAAATGCCAATATAAGGGTAAAGGAGCTACTTGTAAACAATTTAATGCACTCCAGCAGGTAAAGTGGATCATTGGGAACAAATTAAAGGGGAGAAAATATTTGAGTAAACTGTCGCTTTAATTGCCTTAAGAGATGTAAAAGGAAATAATTGTATATATATAATATACTCTGCATTAGTATCTATCCGATATGCTATCAAATACATCTGTATAATAGATACGTCACCCAATAAATGTAAATGTGTAAATAGAAAATGTAAATATGTAACCAATAGACCAGAAGCAATATTATAGCCCTTTAACAAACAGGGGTTATATAACAAAATGTAACTGCAATAGGTATTTAAGGTGTATTAGCAACAGTAATTGCACGCATCTGACGAAGCCTCTATTCTAGCCCTTGAGGGGGTGGGGCAATACGCGTAATGGTGGAAGTTTACTTTCAGTAAGAAGTTACGATTGCTGCCCAGCAGTTCTACATACGGATCTCGTAAAGCTCCCTATCCACAGGTAACACAAGTGAAGTTCCGTGTCAGCTACTACGTACAAGCCTGTGAGTAAAAGGAGACCTATTGGGCACCGTAATCTGTAACCACAGCGAATAAGTTAGTTGAGCGGCTTCAAGATTTGCAGTGTGGATCTCGCAAGTGAAGCACCGCGGTAACCGCCAAACACTATCTGTGAGTAAAGAGGTGGCCCATTGGGCACTGAAACCAGAGATCACGGTGAAAGGTAAGCGGAGCAGCTACTAAGTCTTGCAGTGTGGTTGTGGGATGCGAGAAGGAATGCCACTATTTTTTACCTACAAACAGAGAATATGGACATTTTTTCTAGTATCTGTCACATCAATTGTCCCATGATAAATACTTACTAAGAAGCTGAGAGTTGATAGTCACCGGAGCGTGTTTTTTGACAGTTAAGTGCTTGGACTATGATCTATTTGACTTTTAATATTGCCTGCTATGGGACATGCTAGCATGTGGGGTTAACCTTATGTGCACATCCGTATTTTTACCTGTCTGGGAAGGTACTGCTGTACCTTGGGTCTTTTGTAAAGGGAAAGGTGGATTTTAAAGTTGTTTGTTCTCCATAAAGCAATATTTTTTTTTATATACAGTGCTGCCATGTCCTACTTTAGTAAGTGTGTCATATTTGTATAACACTTACGCTTTCTGTTTTCTAACGGCTAGATTTAGAGTTTGGCAGCCAAAGGGGTGCGTTAGCTACGCTTGCTTTTTTTCTCCCACACCTTTTAAATACCGCTGGTATTTAGAGTTCACAGAAGGGCTGGGTTTTCAGTGCGTTAGGCTCCAAAAATGGAGCGTAGAGCATAATTTAACGCCACTGCAACTCTAGATACCAGCGGTGCTTACGGACGCGGCCAGCTTCAAAAACGTGCTTGTGCAAGATATCCCCATAGGAAACAATGGGGCCATTTGAGCTGAAAAAAAACCTAACACCTGCAAAAAAGCAGCGTTCAGCTCCTAACGCAGCCCCATTGTTTTCTATGGGGAAACACTTCCTACGTCTGCACCTAACACTCTAACATGTACCCTGAGTCTAAACACCCCTAACCTTACACTTATTAACCCCTAATCTGCCGCCCCCGCTATCGCTGACCCCTGCATATTATTTTTAACCCCTAATCTGCCGCTCCGTAAACCGCTGCTACCTACATTATCCCTGTGTACCCCTAATCTGCTGCCCCTAACACCGCCGACCCCTATATTATATTTATTAACCCCTAATCTGCCCCCCTCAACGTCGCCTCCACCTGCCTACACTTATTAACCCCTAATCTGCCGAGCGGACCGCACCGCTACTATAATAAAGTTATTAACCCCTAATCCGCCTCACTCCCGCCTCAATAACCCTATAATAAATAGTATTAACCCCTAATCTGCCCTCCCTAACATCGCTGACACCTAACTTCAATTATTAACCCCTAATCTGTCGACCGAATCTCGCCGCTACTGTAATAAATGTATTAACCCCTAAAGCTAAGTCTAACCCTAACACCCCCCTAAGTTAAATATAATTTAAATCTAACAAAATAAATTAACTCTTATTAAATAAATTATTCCTATTTAAAGCTAAATACTTACCTGTAAAATAAACCCTAATATAGCTACAATATAAATTATAATTATATTATAGCTATTTTAGGATTTATATTTATTTTACAGGCAACTTTGTATTTATGTTAACCAGGTACAATAGCTATTAAATAGTTAATAACTATTTAATAGTTACCTAGTTAAAATAATTACAAAATTACCTGTAAAATAAATCCTAACCTAAGTTACAATTAAACCTAAAAAAAATGGTGGGTATATGGTGCGCAAATCTGCCCCTTGCAATACACACTAATCTGCTCCCATAAAGCAGATAATGCAAGAACTGGTACAAAGAAAAAGAGAGATGTGTGTATGCGCTAAACAGCTATGGGGATGATGAATAATCTATAAATATATATTAGTATATTTAGAGATATGAATTTTGAAGCTATATATTATAAAAACACTTTGTGTGGCATAAAAATATAGTGTAGGTGTTACAGAGTCAACCTGTGCGACTGGTTCAAATCTAATATCCAAGCAACTAAAATAAATCAAATATCAAAGCAGTATGTATATCAAAATAAAATTTATTTATCTTAATTAAAATAACAATGAAATATTGTCTACTGATACTGTGATATTATGACCGGTCATATATAGTAACAAACTCTATGCTAAAACATAAAGAATAAGCTAAAAATAGCTGACTTTTGGTGCAGCTCAGTCTAAAATCATTTTGGGATAGTAGCCCTATATGAAAAAGTAAATCCACCTATGGAATCTTGGCTTCTATAACAGTGAAAGTTCAGTTTGGGAAAGAGGTAGATATCAAACTACCTAGGGATGAAGTATTATTATGGCTCCGTTATAGGAGTAAACAGGTGTAAAAGTCCCGTATGGAGATATTGAAAGTTCCGTAATTGGCAGTTTCTGTGAAAATAAGTTGATACCTTCTGTTATGAATACCCACTGACAACCACGCTGCAGGACCGCTACACCTCTATGGTGCCTACCTGCTCTTTAGTCGAGCTGAATCCTCCGTCAAGGTATGGCCCAGGTGTCCGGCGCGGCTCACTACAGCTGGTGACATCAGGAACGCTGGATGCGTGTCGAATGTAGGTCCGGTCTCGATGAAAAAACTCTGCGCAGAGTATTAGAAGTGGATCAAATAATCCCAACGAATCCTTTGCAATCCTTGTAGATAATTATATATTCTCACTTTGTAGTTGTTCTTCTAGGTCCATCAACGCGTTTCACCATATAGAATGGCTTTATCAAGATGGTTTAAGCTGGTTCTGAGATCCTTTATAAATGTGTAGTTCATCTGTGATTGGTCATAAGTTAATTGATAAATTGTTGATTCCTTAAGGTGGATTTGCTTAAAGGTTGATTTACTTAAGGTGGATTATCTAGGTTCTCTTTTTGTATTGAATAGAGCTTTTTCTTGATGCAGTTTGTATATAGATGCTTTTGTGTATATACATGATTTCTTATGGTTATAAAAATGTAAGATCTGTATATTAAAAATTAATTCCTTTTACTCAATTGATATATTCTATGAAACATATAAATGGAGTTAGTATAATATAAACATAGTAGTGTAAACATAGTAGTGTTTCTTTAAAGATTGGTAATAGAATCCTAAAGATAGTATACAAAGTTATATACTGTAAATATATGCATAATACAAACTCGTCGTTCATGCATACATTATATAGATCATCTAAAATTGGGACTGATATAGTTAAAGCTTACATCTATATTCATTAGAACTTTTTCTTTTTCTATCAGTATTAGCATATGTGAGTTAAAAATTATACAACATTGTTGTTGTTAAACCGTTATTAACCCTAGATGTCAGTACTTAATAGTTGGTCTTGTAAGATAAAAGGTCCCATAAATGTCTTTGGTCTCAAAAATATGTATGACCTGATTGGTTCAGAAGTTTTTAAATATTGTATGACTGTGTATTGTATATAATAATTGTAGATCCCAATTATATTCACTAAAATGTCTTATATGAACTGTGACTCTAAAGGTAAGGTGATCGTATAAAGAATCTTAAAAAGGATCATTAAATCTATAGTAGGGTACATATGGGAAGGTATTATGTTTTAATATTTGAAATACAATTCCATTGAGGCTATTATTTGGCTATTGTACTGGTGTGTACAATGTAGGAATGGTGGGGAGTTGTAAGATTAGCAGTCTAGAATGAATGGATTTAAATCTAGCTCCGAATTTAGTCCTTGTGGGAATAATGTTTTTAATTCAAAAATAAGTTCTGCTTCTTTTCTAAGGAGTAATTGATCAAAATTTCCTCCTCTCCATGGTTTTGCGATCTTGCAAATACCCCAATATTTAAGGTCGTTGGTGTTATTGTGGTGTGCTGTCCTGAAGTGTTCATACAGCCTAGTTTCTTGGTCACCTTTTTTTATGAGATTGAGGTGTTCCCTAATTCTAGTGCGTAAAACTCTGGAGGTCTCTCCCAAATATTGTTTGCCACATGTGCACTGAATCAGGTATATGATGCCCTTATCACTGCATCTAATGGTCTCTTTGATATTGTATGTCTTGCCCGTATTGAAAGATTTGTAATCTTTACATTTTGTGCTATGTTGGCAAGCTTTACAGCTATAGCATGGGTAGTATCCCCTTAATTTTCTTCCCATCAAATCTTTCTCTTTGATTTTATGGTTTGCTTTCTTAAAGTCGCTAGGTGCAAGAATATTTTTAATGTTATTTGCTTTCCTGTACACAATACTGGGGTGATCGGAGATACTGTTTCCCAAAATAGGATCAGATTTAATCAGATGCCAGTGTTTGTTTAAAATTCTAGTTAGATGTTTGTGATGATAGTTATAATTAGTTATTAATGGTACTTTTAAGATTTCATTGGTTTGGTTATCAACTTTTGGTTTTTTTGAGAGTATGTTTTGTCTGTCCATATTTCTCACTTTAATGATTTCATCTTTCAGAATATGTTGATCATATCCTTTTTCTAGGAATCTGTCCTCTAGGATCTTAACCTGTGTATCGTAATCAGAAAGTTTGGAGCAATTGCGTCTAATTCTAAGGAATTGGCCCTTAGGGATGTTATTTATCCACCTTTTCAGGTGACAACTATGTGTGGGGATATAGTTATTGGCATCCGTTGTTTTGAAATGGTTTTTAGTTGTTAGTTCTCCGTGTTCTATAAAGATGTCCAAATCTAAAAACGTTATTTGTTGTCTGCTTATTGTGTAAGTGAATTTCAAATTTAGATCATTGTGATTCATATCTTGGAAGAAGGTTATTAAGCTCTCCTCACTCCCCTTCCATACTATTAAAATATTGTCGATATATCTTTTGAACAGCACGAGGTTTGCTCCCAACTCATGCTCTTGGGTGAAATAGCCTCAATGGAATTGTATTTCAAATATTAAAACATAATACCTTCCCATATGTACCCTACTATAGATTTAATGATCCTTTTTAAGATTCTTTATACGATCACCTTACCTTTAGAGTCACAGTTCATATAAGACATTTTAGTGAATATAATTGGGATCTACAATTATTATATACAATACACAGTCATACAATATTTAAAAACTTCTGAACCAATCAGGTCATACATATTTTTGAGACCAAAGACATTTATGGGACCTTTTATCTTACAAGACCAACTATTAAGTACTGACATCTAGGGTTAATAACGGTTTAACAACAACAATGTTGTATAATTTTTAACTCACATATGCTAATACTGATAGAAAAAGAAAAAGTTCTAATGAATATAGATGTAAGCTTTAACTATATCAGTCCCAATTTTAGATGATCTATATAATGTATGCATGAACGACGAGTTTGTATTATGCATATATTTACAGTATATAACTTTGTATACTATCTTTAGGATTCTATTACCAATCTTTAAAGAAACACTACTATGTTTACACTACTATGTTTATATTATACTAACTCCATTTATATGTTTCATAGAATATATCAATTGAGTAAAAGGAATTAATTTTTAATATACAGATCTTACATTTTTATAACCATAAGAAATCATGTATATACACAAAAGCATCTATATACAAACTGCATCAAGAAAAAGCTCTATTCAATACAAAAAGAGAACCTAGATAATCCACCTTAAGTAAATCAACCTTTAAGCAAATCCACCTTAAGGAATCAACAATTTATCAATTAACTTATGACCAATCACAGATGAACTACACATTTATAAAGGATCTCAGAACCAGCTTAAACCATCTTGATAAAGCCATTCTATATGGTGAAACACGTCGATGGACCTAGAAGAACAACTACAAAGTGAGAATATATAATTATCTACAAGGATTGCAAAGGATTCGTTGGGATTATTTGATCCACTTCTAATACTCTGCGCAGAGTTTTTTCATCGAGACCGGACCTACATTCGACACGCATCCAGCGTTCCTGATGTCACCAGCTGTAGTGAGCCGCGCCGGACACCTGGGCCATACCTTGACGGAGGATTCAGCTCGACTAAAGAGCAGGTAGGCACCATAGAGGTGTAGCGGTCCTGCAGCGTGGTTGTCAGTGGGTATTCATAACAGAAGGTATCAACTTATTTTCACAGAAACTGCCAATTACGGAACTTTCAATATCTCCATACGGGACTTTTACACCTGTTTACTCCTATAACGGAGCCATAATAATACTTCATCCCTAGGTAGTTTGATATCTACCTCTTTCCCAAACTGAACTTTCACTGTTATAGAAGCCAAGATTCCATAGGTGGATTTACTTTTTCATATAGGGCTACTATCCCAAAATGATTTTAGACTGAGCTGCACCAAAAGTCAGCTATTTTTAGCTTATTCTTTATGTTTTAGCATAGAGTTTGTTACTATATATGACCGGTCATAATATCACAGTATCAGTAGACAATATTTCATTGTTATTTTAATTAAGATAAATAAATTTTATTTTGATATACATACTGCTTTGATATTTGATTTATTTTAGTTGCTTGGATATTAGATTTGAACCAGTCGCACAGGTTGACTCTGTAACACCTACACTATATTTTTATGCCACACAAAGTGTTTTTATAATATATAGCTTCAAAATTCATATCTCTAAATATACTAATATATATTTATAGATTATTCATCATCCCCATAGCTGTTTAGCGCATACACACATCTCTCTTTTTCTTTGTACCAGTTCTTGCATTATCTGCTTTATGGGAGCAGATTAGTGTGTATTGCAAGGGGCAGATTTGCGCACCATATACCCACCATTTTTTTTTCAAAATAAAGCTTTATTGGTAAAAGATTTGACAATGAATATATGCATATGTAAAACATTTCAACATAGTATCAATAACAATTATGCACATCAGTTGTAGCTTATCTTTTCTTTTACATCAGAACTTTGATAGAGTACCGTTAAATGATTGACAATGAATCTTTTACTGTACCTATGAGCATTTTTCCTAAAATTAAATCTATAAGCTTTGAAAGATCTAAACTCTATCAGGCGTTATAGAGAGGGAAATATTTAACATGCTCTCGGATTTATTCCTAACACTACCGAGAATATCTTGTTACCTGATATTTGCTCTTCTGCAGATGCAGAAGTAAGAAGTCAGCCAGATTAGAAAAATAGTAAGAGAATAGGGAGGAAGTGAAAAGTGTCAAGTGACTAAGGAAGGGAGAGGAAATGGGGGGAGAGAGGAAAAAACAAAAAAACAAAAAAAAAAAAAGAGGGAATAGTATACAACAAACAGCTGTTGCCCACTGAGTTACAGTCCGCGACCCTCCCAAGTCAGCAACATCATTTCGTGAGTGCTAAGCTTACCGATTCTTAAATAATGATATCTCTCTAACCTCAATAGCTCTCCCACCTTAGCCTTCCATTCCAACATATTTGGAGTGGTTTGTTTTTTCCAGTATAAGGGGATGAGACCCTTTGCAGCGTTCATCATTAATAGGAGAAGCAAGTACTTATCCTCCCCTATGATCTTGGGTAGGTGGTGATAGATAAGATAATTAGGGCTTGGGGGGATAATGACCCCAAGTATTCTGCTCATTTCCCCCAGCGTCGTATCCCAGTAAGTTTTTATGTATGGGCACGACCACCATATATGAATGAGGGTGCCTTCCTCTCCACATCCTCTCCAGCATCCCCCACCGGTCTGTGGGTATATTTTTTTGAGTCTCTGGGGGGTGAGGTACCATCTGCTTTGTAACTTATAGTGTGATTCTTGTATTTTAGCTGAGACAGATGCCCTCCTTGCCCTCTCGAATATCTTTAACCACTCTTGATCAGTGATTTCTTGTCTCAGGTCTTCCTGCCAGGCCTGAGTGTAAGTTGGGAGGGGAGTCTTGTTACCTATGATCAAAAGTTTGTAAATCTGCGAAATCAGGTGAGTTGGGGTGTGTGACATGGTGCAAAGCATCTCAAAGGGTGTCCTACCTCTGGTCAGGGCAGACTTGTTCTTATGTGTACTAAAGTAGTGTCCAACTTGAGCCTCCCTAAACCATGATGAGAATAGAGCGCCATCCCATTCAATCAGTTCTGGCCTAGTTTTCATCTTATCCTGATGGAGGATATTGAGGATTGCTGCGTCCCTTAGGTTATATAAATTGTCTGGGAAGTATGGGCCTGTCTCTGCTCCCACATCGGGGTTCTCTCTTAACGGAATGACGGGGGAGTCAAAGGAGGACAGTCCAGATTCCTTATTAATTAATCTATCCCATCCCAAGAACGCGCAGTCCAATAGTGGGTATTTTTTGAGAATGATTGGTCTGTTATTGGGGGAAATCCACGCCAGGGACCCTGTATTACCCCTCTGCAAGATAGCATTATCCAGATGGATCCATGCCTTTTGCAGCGAGTTTTGGCACCACTCAACTATTCTTTGGAGAGATATAGCCCTTTGATAGACCCGAAGATCGGGGACACCTAGGCCCCCTCTATCCCTAGGCATATAAATAGTTTTTTTCCTAATCCTGGGTCTGCAGCCATTCCATATATATGACTCCACGGCTGACTGTATTTGGTGCAGATAATGTGAGGCTGATGTTAAAGGGATGGTCTGAAGGATGTAGAGGACCCTGGGCAGAACATTCATTTTAACCACCCCCACCCGACCCAACCAAGAGATGGTTTACCCACCATTTTTTTTACTACTTCTTTTCCCATAAATTTGGTAGCTGCATCTCTCATCCATTATATATTAACTTAGAAATATATAAAGTAGTGACATAATATGGAAATATTTATAGTTAGAGACCAATTACTCTCCAACATGACATCTGAAATAGAAATAACAGATACAGTGGAAAATATAGATTTAGGAGAACTTATGTCCAAATTAGAGAATCTATTAGTCAAAGAATTAAAACAAAATATTGAACTAGTTTTCTTAGAGAAATATATCACCAACAAATTAATACCAAGAGGGCTTAGACTTGAAAAGAAATGCACATTTGAATTGAATGAAGAGCACACTATTGAATGGTTTGACACCTTAGAAAAAGCCTCATTTGGCTTGATAGAAATACTCAAAAAATCAAGGACAGCTAGCTTAGTAGATTTCAAAACCAAAATAGAAACAATTAAAGATAAAATAACCGATTACCAAGAAAATGACATAGTCCTAAATAAACAAAAACAGATAATAGAAAATCTGAATAATACGAATAAAAATATAATGTCAGTGAAATGGCGCAAACTAAACAGAGATCAACAAGATTACCACCAGACCATTACCCCCCCTGACAATACAGAAGATTTAGAATCTGACAACATAGAATATACAGAACCTAACCCTGAAAATCAGTCTAAACCTGAGACTCATAGAGAAATGAGACCTATAAAAGAAAATACGACACATAATGAGCACTATTATAGACCTAGACACATAGAGGGGTATAATGAATACACCACCCAGATGCACAGTCACAATAATTTTCACAACAAAGTCATTCCACGAGGATATGAAGATCCAAACACTCAGCACCAACATATGAGGCCACATAGGAATGACAACACTTATATGTCACCAGCAAACAATAGGTACACACATGAGAAAAGAAATGTTCATTTTGAAAATAAAAATCAAGATTATAGATATAATACTTTCACTTCACCAAGACACCGTAGATGGATGTATGAAAGGGAAAATGTTCACCGGGAAAATGTTCACCTAGAAAACTATGACCAAGACTATAGATCAAATAGGTATACTCACCATAAAGAGGATAGTTATCAACTTAGACCATATAGCAATAATGGAACAAATAATGAATACCAGAACTTCAGAAAACCTATACCATTCCATACATCATATCACAGAAACTACACTGGGGATCACTACAGAAATGATCAGGAACACTATTACACAAAACAAGGAGGTTTCAATAAAGGAAATAAACCCAGCCACCTCAAGAAAAAAGAATGGTCAATTCCCATAAGAAACAGATTTCAGACAATAGCACCACAACAAGACAATACTGAAAACACCAACACTGACGGGGTATCCAATAGACCTAGTACTTCTGGGGATTTTTTAGGGGTAAGTGCCCCATTAGATCAGAGAAAAACAAGAACAAAAAGAAACATAGAGGAACTAGGGGAAACGGAAGTAGAAAGAAACGTACAGTCCAAGAAGAAATCGAAATAGAGAAAGTAGGCATATTCAATCTCAGCAAAAAAAACACTTACAGAAGTTGAAACTAAAGTATTAAAACTAGGACTTACATTTGCACCTACTGTCAAAATGAATAAGTTTGAAACTCACATACACATCAAACAATTTGTGAGACAATTAACTCTGAAAATAAATTTTATAAAAAACCCTATAGAAAGACAAATTAGACAAACAGCAGAAGTATCGAGTAAAATTACACATACACAATTGAAACCTAAATCCAAATTTTACCCCTATCACAGTAAAGGGAGTAATATCGAAGTTTTTGAAAGATCAATTCTATCTGAAATAGATAAACTAAATACAAAAGATAAAAGTAACGTTAAATATAATATGACTAAGAAAGAAAGGGAGGTTTTAACACAACTACAAAAAGATAAAAACATCACAATTAAACCGGCGGATAAGGGTGGGGGTTTGGTTATCATGGATACTGAAAATTATATTGGTGAAGCTAACCGTCTATTGAACGATAAAGACACTTACAAAAAACTTAAACTAAATCCCATGAATAAAATTAACACCAAACTATTAGTTCTTCTAAATAAGGCCAAAGAAAATAATATAATCAGTACGAAAGAATTCAACTTCATCTATCAGAAACATCCTAAAATGGCCATGTTCTACTTCTTACCTAAGATTCATAAAAATTTAGTAAATCCTCCGGGACGCCCCATAATTTCAGGCATTTCATCTATCTGTTCCAACCTTTCTTTATATGTAGACACCCAACTGCAAAGTTATGTTCAAAAATTACCATCTTATCTTAAAGACACAACAGATGTCCTAAATCTATTACAGAATCTAAATTGGCAAGATGAGTATATTTTAGCAACCAGCGACGTAAGCTCGCTGTACACCAGTATCAAACACGATAAAGGCATTGCAGCCATAGATTGGTTCCTAAAAAGCGAGAACAGCTTCCAATTGAAACATAAACAATTTATATTAACATGTATTGAATTTATACTGGAAAACAATGTTTTCGCTTTTAATGATGATATATATCTTCAAACACAAGGTACAGCAATGGGCACAAGGTTTGCTCCCAGCTATGCTAACTTGTTTATGGGTAAATGGGAACACCATTTCACCCAAGAGCATGAGTTGGGAGCAAACCTCGTGCTGTTCAAAAGATATATCGACGATATTTTAATAGTATGGAAGGGGAGTGAGGAGAGCTTAATAACCTTCTTCCAAGATATGAATCACAATGATCTAAATTTGAAATTCACTTACACAATAAGCAGACAACAAATAACGTTTTTAGATTTGGACATCTTTATAGAACACGGAGAACTAACAACTAAAAACCATTTCAAAACAACGGATGCCAATAACTATATCCCCACACATAGTTGTCACCTGAAAAGGTGGATAAATAACATCCCTAAGGGCCAATTCCTTAGAATTAGACGCAATTGCTCCAAACTTTCTGATTACGATACACAGGTTAAGATCCTAGAGGACAGATTCCTAGAAAAAGGATATGATCAACATATTCTGAAAGATGAAATCATTAAAGTGAGAAATATGGACAGACAAAACATACTCTCAAAAAAACCAAAAGTTGATAACCAAACCAATGAAATCTTAAAAGTACCATTAATAACTAATTATAACTATCATCACAAACATCTAACTAGAATTTTAAACAAACACTGGCATCTGATTAAATCTGATCCTATTTTGGGAAACAGTATCTCCGATCCCCCCAGTATTGTGTACAGGAAAGCAAATAACATTAAAAATATTCTTGCACCTAGCGACTTTAAGAAAGCAAACCATAAAATCAAAGAGAAAGATTTGATGGGAAGAAAATTAAGGGGATACTACCCATGCTATAGCTGTAAAGCTTGCCAACATAGCACAAAATGTAAAGATTACAAATCTTTCAATACGGGCAAGACATACAATATCAAAGAGACCATTAGATGCAGTGATAAGGGCATCATATACCTGATTCAGTGCACATGTGGCAAACAATATTTGGGAGAGACCTCCAGAGTTTTACGCACTAGAATTAGGGAACACCTCAATCTCATAAAAAAAGGTGACCAAGAAACTAGGCTGTATGAACACTTCAGGACAGCACACCACAATAACACCAACGACCTTAAATATTGGGGTATTTACAAGATCGCAAAACCATGGAGAGGAGGAAATTTTGATCAATTACTCCTTAGAAAAGAAGCAGAACTTATTTTTGAATTAAAAACATTATTCCCACAAGGACTAAATTCGGAGCTAGATTTAAATCCATTCATTCTAGACTGCTAATCTTACAACTCCCCACCATTCCTACATTGTACACACCAGTACAATAGCCAAATAATAGCCTCAATGGAATTGTATTTCAAATATTAAAACATAATACCTTCCCATATGTACCCTACTATAGATTTAATGATCCTTTTTAAGATTCTTTATACGATCACCTTACCTTTAGAGTCACAGTTCATATAAGACATTTTAGTGAATATAATTGGGATCTACAATTATTATATACAATACACAGTCATACAATATTTAAAAACTTCTGAACCAATCAGGTCATACATATTTTTGAGACCAAAGACATTTATGGGACCTTTTATCTTACAAGACCAACTATTAAGTACTGACATCTAGGGTTAATAACGGTTTAACAACAACAATGTTGTATAATTTTTAACTCACATATGCTAATACTGATAGAAAAAGAAAAAGTTCTAATGAATATAGATGTAAGCTTTAACTATATCAGTCCAATTTTAGATGATCTATATAATGTATGCATGAACGAAGAGTTTGTATTATGCATATATTTACAGTATATAACTTTGTATACTATCTTTAGGATTCTATTACCAATCTTTAAAGAAACACTACTATGTTTACACTACTATGTTTATATTATACTAACTCCATTTATATGTTTCATAGAATATATCAATTGAGTAAAAGGAATTAATTTTTAATATACAGATCTTACATTTTTATAACCATAAGAAATCATGTATATACACAAAAGCATCTATATACAAACTGCATCAAGAAAAAGCTCTATTCAATACAAAAAGAGAACCTAGATAATCCACCTTAAGTAAATCAACCTTTAAGCAAATCCACCTTAAGGAATCAACAATTTATCAATTAACTTATGACCAATCACAGATGAACTACACATTTATAAAGGATCTCAGAACCAGCTTAAACCATCTTGATAAAGCCATTCTATATGGTGAAACGCATTGATGGACCTAGAAGAACAACTACAAAGTGAGAATATATAATTATCTACAAGGATTGCAAAGGATTCGTTGGGATTATTTGATCCACTTCTAATACTCTGCGCAGAGTTTTTTCATCGAGACCGGACCTACATTCGACACGCATCCAGCGTTCCTGACGTCACCAGCTGTAGTGAGCCGCGCCGGACACCTGGGCCATACCTTGACGGAGGATTCAGCTCGACTAAAGAGCAGGTAGGCACCATAGAGGTGTAGCGGTCCTGCAGCGTGGTTGTCAGTGGGTATTCATAACAGAAGGTATCAACTTATTTTCACAGAAACTGCCAATTACGGAACTTTCAATATCTCCATACGGGACTTTTACACCTGTTTACTCCTATAACGGAGCCATAATAATACTTCATCCCTAGGTAGTTTGATATCTACCTCTTTCCCAAACTGAACTTTCACTGTTATAGAAGCCAAGATTCCATAGGTGGATTTACTTTTTCATATAGGGCTACTATCCCAAAATGATTTTAGACTGAGCTGCACCAAAAGTCAGCTATTTTTAGCTTATTCTTTATGTTTTAGCATAGAGTTTGTTACTATATATGACCGGTCATAATATCACAGTATCAGTAGACAATATTTCATTGTTATTTTAATTAAGATAAATAAATTTTATTTTGATATACATACTGCTTTGATATTTGATTTATTTTAGTTGCTTGGATATTAGATTTGAACCAGTCGCACAGGTTGACTCTGTAACACCTACACTATATTTTTATGCCACACAAAGTGTTTTTATAATATATAGCTTCAAAATTCATATCTCTAAATATACTAATATATATTTATAGATTATTCATCATCCCCATAGCTGTTTAGCGCATACACACAATTAAACCTAACACAACACTATCAATAAATAAATTAAATACAATATCTACAAATAAATACAATTAAATAAACTAACTAAAGTACAAAAAATAAAAAAGAACTGTTACAAAAAATAAAAAAATATTTACAAACATTAGAAAAAAATTACAACAATTTTAAACTAATTACACCTACTCTAAGCCCCCTAATAAAATAACAAAGACCCCCAAAATAAAAAAAATGCCCTACCCTATTCTAAATTACAAAAGTTCAAAGCTCTTTTACCTTATCAGCCCTTAAAAGGGCCCTTTGCGGGGCATGCCCCAAAGAATTCAGCTCTTTTGCCTATAAGAAAAAACATACAATACCCCCCCCAACATTACAACCCACCACCCACATACCCCTAATCTAACCCAAACCCCCCTTAAATAAACCTAACACTAAGCCCCTGAAGATCTTCCTACCTTCTCTTCACCATGCCAGGTATCACCGATTGTTCTAGGCTCCAAAATCTTCATCCAAGCCCAAGTGGGGGCTAGACATCCATCATCCGACGGCTGAAGAAGTCCAGAAGAGGCTCTGAAGTCTTCATCCTATCCGGGAAGAAGAGGCGATCCGGACCGGCAACCATCTTGATCCAAGCGGCATCTTCTATCTTCATCCGATGACGACCGGCTCCATCTTGAAGACCTCCACCGCGGACCCATCTTCTTCTTCCGACGACTTCCCGACGAATGACGGTTCCTTTAAGGGACGTCATCCAAGATGGCGTCCCTCGAATTCCGATTGGCTGATAGGATCCTATCAGCCAATCGGAATTAAGGTAGGAAAATTCTGATTGGCTGATGGAATCAGCCAATCGGATTGAACTTGATTCTGATTGGCTGATTCCATCAGCCAATCAGAATTTTCCTACCTTAATTCCGATTGTCTGATAGAATCCTTTCAGCCAATCAGAATTCGAGGGACACCATCTTGGATGATGTCCCTTAAAGGAACCGTCATTCGTCGGGAAGTCGTCGGAAGAAGAAGATGGGTCCGCGGTGGAGGTCTTCAAGATGGAGCCGGTCGTCATCGGATGAAGATAGAAGATGCTGCTTGGATCAAGATGGTTGCCGGTCCGGATCGCCTCTTCTTCCCGGATAGGATGAAGACTTCGGAGCCTCTTCTGGACCTCTTCAGCCGCAGGATTATGGATCGCCAGCCCCCGCTTTGGCTTGGATGAAGATTTTGGAGCCTGGAACGATCGGTGATACCTGGCATGGTGAAGACAAGGCAGGGGCTTAGTGTTAGGTTTATTTAAGGGGGGTTTGGGTTAGATTAGGGGTATGTGGGTGGTGGGTTGTAATGTTGGGGGGGGTATTGTATGTTTTTTTTTACTGGCAAAAGAGCTGAATTCTTTGGGGCATGCCCCGCAAAGGGCCCTTTTCAGGGCTGGTAAGGTAAAAGAGCTTTGAACTTTTGCAATTTAGAATAGGGTAGGGCATTTTTTTTATTTTGGGGGTCTTTTTTATTTTATTAGGGGGCTTAGAGTAGGTGTAATTAGTTTAAAATTGTTGTAATATTTTTCTTATGTTTGTAAATATTTTTGATTTTTTGTAACTTAGTTCTTTTTTATTTTTTGTACTTTAGTTCGTTTATTTAATTGTATTTATTTGTAGGAATTTTATTTAATTTATTTATTGATAGTGTAGTGTTAGGTTTAATTGTAGATAATTGTAGGTAGTTTATTTAATTAATTTATTGATAGTGTAGTGTTAGGTTTAATTGTAGATAATTATAACTAGTTTATTTAATTAATTTATTGATAGTGTAGTGTTAGGTTTAATTGTAACTTAGGTTAGGATTTATTTTACAGGTAATTTTGTAATTATTTTAACTAGGTAGCTATTAAATAGTTCTTAACTATTTAATAGCTATTGTACCTGGTTAAAATAAATACAAAGTTGCCTGTAAAATAAATATAAATCCTAAAATAGCTATAATATAATTATAATTTATATTGTAGCTATATTAGGGTTTATTTTGCAGGTAAGTATTTAGCTTTAAATAGGAATAATTTATTTAATAAGAGTTAATTTATTTCGTTAGATTTAAATTATATTTAATTTAGGGGGGTGTTAGTGTTAGGGTTAGACTTAGCTTTAGGGGTTAATCCATATATTACAGTAGCAGCGAGATTCGGTCGGCAGATTAGGGGTTAATAATTGAAGTTAGGTGTCGGCGATGTTAGGGAGGGCAGATTAGGGGTTAATACTATTTATTATAGGGTTATTGAGGCGGGAGTGAGGCGGATTAGGGGTTAATAACTTTATTATAGTAGCGGTGCGGTCCGCTCGGCAGATTAGGGGTTAATAAGTGTAGGCAGGTGGAGGCGACGTTGAGGGGGGCAGATTAGGGGTTAATAAATATAATATAGGGGTCGGCGGTGTTAGGTGCAGCAGATTAGGGGTACATAGCTATAATGTAGTTGGCAGCGGTGTACGGAGCGGCAGAGTAGGGGTTAATAATAATATGCAGGGGTCAGCGAAAGCGGGGGCGGCAGATTAGGGGTTAATAAATATAATATAGGGGTCGTGGTGTTAGGGGCAGCAGATTAGGGGTTCATAGGGATAATGTAGTTGGCGGCGGTGTACGGAGCAGCAGATAAGGGGTTAAAAAATTTAAATATAGTGGCGGCGATGTGGGGGGACCTCGGTTTAGGGGTACATAGGTAGTTTATGGGTGTTAGTGTACTTTAGAGCACAGTAGTTAAGAGCTTTATGAACCGGCGTTAGCCCAGAAAGCTCTTAACTACTGACTTTTTTCTGCGGCTGGAGTCTTGTCGTTAGATTTCTAACGCTCACTTCAGCCACGACTCTAAATACCGGCGTTAGAAAGATCCCATTGAAAAGATAGGATACGCAATTGACGTAAGGGGATCTGCGGTATGGAAAAGTCGCGGCTGGAAAATGAGCGTTAGACCCTTTAATGACTGGCTCCAAATACCAGAGGGCGGTAAAAACCAGCGTTAGGAGCCTCTAACGCTGGTTTTAACGGCTACCGCCCAACTCTAAATCTAGGCCTAAGTGTATATATTTTCAACATTGGGGCTGTAGCACTTATATTAATTGCTAAATTCATAGGCTTAGATTTAGAGTTGGGCAGTAGCCGTGAAAACCAGCGTTAGAGGCTCCTAACGCTGGTTTTTACCGCCCTCTGGTATTTGGAGCCAGTCATTATAGGGTCTAACGCTCACTTTTCAGCCGCGACTTTTCCATACCGCAGATCCCCTTACGTCAATTGCGTATCCTATCTTTTCAATGGGATCTTTCTAACGCTGGTATTTAGAGTCGTGGCTGAAGTGAGCGTTAGAAATATAAGGACAAAACTCCAGCCGCAGAAAAAAGCCAGGAGTTAAGAGCATTCCGGGCTAACGCCTGTTCATAAAGCTCTTAACTACTGTGCTCTAAAGTACACTAACACCCATAAACTACCTATGTACCCCTAAACCGAGGTCCCCCCACATCGCCGCCACTCTATTTAAATTTTTTAACCCCTAATCTGCCGCTCCGTACGCCGCCGCCAACTACGTTATCCCTATGTACCCCTAATCTGCTGCCCCTAACACCGCCGACCCCTATATTATATTTATTAACCCATAATCTGCCCCCCACAACGTCGCCTCCACCTGCCTACACCTGCCCACCTAATCTGCCGAGCGGACCGCACCACTACTATAATAAAGTTATTAACCCCTAATCCGCCTCACTCCCGCCTCAATAACCCTATAATAAATAGTATTAACCCCTAATCTGCCGTCCCTAACATCACCGACACCTAACTTCAAGTATTAACCCCTAATCTGCCGATCGGAGCTCACCGCTACTCTAATAAATTTTTTAACCCCTAAAGCTAAGTCTAACACTAACACCCCCTTAAATTAAATATAATTACAAAATTACCTGTAAAATAAATCCTAACCTAAGTTACAATTAAACCTAACACTATACTATCAATAAATTAATTAAATACAATACCTACAAATAACTACAATTAAATAAACTAACTAAAGTACAAAAAATAAAAAAGAACTAAGTTACAAAAAAAAAAAAATATTTACAAACATTAGAAAAATATTACAACAATTTTAAACTAATTACACCTACTCTAAGCCCCCTAATAAAATAACAAAGACCCCCAAAATAAAAAAATGCCCTACCCTATTCTAAAATAAAAAAGTACAAAGCTCTTTTACCTTACCAGCCCTGAAAAGGGCCCTTTGCGGGGCATGCCCCAAAGAATTCAGCTCTTTTGCCTGTAAAAAAAAAATATACAATACCCCCCCAACATTACAACCCACCACCCACATACCCCTAATCTAACCCAAACCCCCCTTAAATAAACCTAACACTAAGCCCCTGAAGATCTTCCTACCTTGTCTTCACCTCACTGGGTCCCGATCTGTCCAGAAGAGGGTCCAAAGTCTTGATCCAAGCCCAAGCGGGGGGCTGAAGCGTGACGTCCATCCTCGGGCTGAAGTCTGGATCCATGCGGCGGATGAAGAACTCCATCATCGGGCTGAAGTCGGAAGTCCATCATCGGGATGAAGTCTTCTATCAAGCTGCATCTTCAATCTTCTTTCTTCCGGAGTGGAGCCATCTTCTTCCAAGCCGACGCGGAACATCCTCTTCAACCGACGCCTACTAGCCGAATGACGGTTCCTTTAAATGACGTCATCCAAGATGGCGTCCCTCAAATTCCGATTGGCTGATAGGTTTCTATCAGCCAATCGGAATTAAGGTAGGAATATTCTGATTGGCTGATAGAATCAGCCAATCAGATTCAAGTTCAATCCGATTGGCTGATCCAATCAGCCAATCAGATTGAGCTTGTATTCTATTGGCTGTTCCGATCAGCCAATAGAATGCGAGCTCAATCTGATTGGCTGATTGGATCAGCCAATCTGATTGAACTTGAATCTGATTGGCTGATTCCATCAGCCAATCAGAATATTCCTACCTTAATTCCGATTGGCTGATAGAATCCTATCAGCCAATCGGAATTCGAGGGACGCCATCTTGGATGACGTAATTTAAAGGAACCGTCATTTGGCTAGTAGGCGTCGGTTGAAGAGGATGTTCCGCGTCGGCTCGGAAGAAGATGGCTCCGCTCCGGAAGAAAGAAGATTGAAGATGCGGCTTGATAGAAGACTTCATCCCGATGATGGACTTCCGACTTCAGCCCGATGATGGAGTTCTTCAGTCGCCGCTTGGATCCAGACTTCAGCCCGCTTGGGCTTGGATCAAGACTTCGGATCCTCTTCTCGACAGATCGGGACCCGGTGAGGTGAAGACAAGGTAGGAAGATCTTCAGGGGCTTAGTGTTAGGTTTATTTAAGGGGGGTTTGGGTTAGATTAGGGGTATGTGGGTGGTGGGTTGTAATGTTGGGGGGGGGGTATTGTATGTTTTTTTTTACTGGCAAAAGAGCTGAATTCTTTGGGGCATGCCCCGCAAAGGGCCCTTTTCAGGGCCGGTAAGGTAAAAGAGCTTTGAACTTTTTTATTTTAGAATAGGGTAGTGCATTTTTTTATTTTGGGGGTCTTTGTTATTTTATTAGCGGGCTTAGAGTAGGTGTAATTAGTTTAAAATTGTTGTAATATTTTTCTAATGTTTGTAAATATTTTTTTATTTTTTGTAACAGTTCTTTTTTATTTTTTGTACTTTAGTTAGTTTATTTAATTGTAGTTATTTGTAGGTATTGTATTTAATTTATTTATTGATAGTGTAGTGTTAGGTTTAATTGTAGGTAATTGTAGGTATTTTATTTAATTAATTTATTGATAGTGTAGTGTTAGGTTTAATTGTAACTTAGGTTAGGATTTATTTTACAGGTAATTTTGTAATTATTTTAACTAGGTAGCTATTAAATAGTTCTTAACTATTTAATAGCTATTGTACCTGGTTAAAATAAATACAAAGTTGCCTGTAAAATAAATATTAATCCTAAAATAGCTACAATATAATTATAATTTATATTGTAGCTATATTAGGGTTTATTTTACAGGTAAGTATTTAGCTTTAAATAGGAATAATTTATTTAATAAGAGTTAATTTATTTAGTTAGATTTAAATTATATTTAATTTAGGGGGGTGTTAGTGGTAGGGTTAGACTTAGCTTTAGGGGTTAATACATTTATTAGAGTAGCGGTGAGCTCCGATCGGCAGATTAGGGGTTAATACTTGAAGTTAGGTGTCGGCGATGTTAGGGAGGGCAGATTAGGGGTTAATACTATTTATTATAGGGTTATTGAGGTGAGAGTGAGGCGGATAAGGGGTTAATAACTTTATTATAGTAGCGGTGCGGCCGCTCGGCAGATTAGGGGTTAATAAGTGTAGGCAGGTGGAGGCGACGTTGTGGGGGGCAGATTAGGGGTTAATAAATATAATATAGGGGTCGGCGGTGTTAGGGGCAGCAGATTAGGGGTACACAGGGATAATGTAGGTAGCGGCGGTTTACGGAGCGGCAGATTAGGGGTTAAAACAATATGCAGGGGTCAGCGATAGCGGGGGCGGCAGATTAGGGGTTAATAAGTGTAAGGTTAGGGGTGTTTAGACTCAGGGTTCATGTTAGGGTGTTAGGTGCAGACGTAGGAAGTGTTTCCCCATAGAAAACAATGGGGCTGCGTTAGGAGCTGAACGCGGCTTTTTTGCAGGTGTTAGGTTTTTTTTCAGCTCAAACAGCCCCATTGTTTCCTATGGGGGAATCGTGCACGAGCACGTTTTTGAAGCTGGCCGCGTCCGTAAGCACCGCTGGTATCGAGAGTTGCAGTGGCTTTAAATTATGCTCTACGCTCCCTTTTTGGATCCTAACGCACTGAAAACCCAGCAATTCTGTGAACTCTAAATACCAGCGGTATTTAAAAGGTGCGGGGGAAAAAAAGCCCGCGTAGCTAACGCACCCCTTTGGCCGCCAAACTCTAAATCTAGCCGATAGATTTTGACTGGGTGTACCGTACATATAGAAATTCAATATAAATAAACCTAACATTACTTTAAAAAAAAAAAAAAATTACAAAATTAAAAAAGCCTAACATTCCGAAAAAAACAAAAAACCTGACATTACAAAACGAAATTATCCAAAATAAAAAAATTAGACCTAATCTAATACCCCTATAAAAACAAAAAAGCCACCCCAAAATAAAAAATGTAATATAACATGTAATATAACACTAAACTACCACTAGCCCTTAAAAGGGCCTTTTGTAGGGCATTGCCCTGAAGCAATCAGCTCTTTTACAAAAAAAAAACTACAAATGAACCCCTAACAGTAAAACCCCCCACTCACCCAACCCCCAAAAATAAAAAAGACCTAACTCTAAAAAAAACTAAGCTACCCATTGCCCCTTGGGCATTTGTATGGGCATTGCCCTTAAAAGGGCAATCAGCTCTTTCGCTGCCCATTAAAAAATAAAAAAAGCCCTACTCTAAAAAAAATGTCCTTAAAAAAAATAAATAACACTAACTCCAAAAAATGTACTCACCATTCCTGAAGTCCAGACATCCGTCTTCTTCCAGGCGGAGCAAGAATTCATCCAAGCAGCGAAGATCTTCCAGGGCGGCACCATCTTCCATCTTCAACCCGGTGGCGTGGAGCTAGAACGGCGGGTGCGCAGACTTCCAGCGTGGAGGATCCTCTTCATTTGATCGTCCGCCGCACACTGAAGATTGAATGCAAGGTACCCGTTTTATATTGCGGCACCTTGCATTTCTATTGGCTAAAATGTTCAAATCAGCCAATAGGATGAGAGCAACTGAAATCCTCTTGACTGATTTGAACAGGGAATAGGGTTAGAGAGCTGTTTGGGGGGGATCAGGGAGGTTGGGGGCTAAGGGGGAATCCAACAATGCAGCATATATATATAAAAAAAGCCTTTTATTTTAGTACTCTCAGACTTTATGCTAGTACTTAAGATGGCGGGGACAATTGTGAGGTGGGGGAGAGTAGTGAGCTGTTTGAGGGGGGTCATGGAGGGATCAGGGGGTGGGATGTGTCAGGTGGGAGGTTGATCTCTACACTAAAGCTAAAATTAACCCTACAAGCTACCTAATTAACCCCTTAACTGCTGGACATAATAAAAGTGTGGTGTGCAGCGGCATTTAGAGGCCTTCTAAAAAAAGCAATGCCAAAGCCATATATGTCTACTATTTCTGAACAAAGGGGATCCCAGAGAAGCATTTACAACCATTTGTGCCATAATTGCACAAGCTATTTGTAAATAATTTCAGTGAGAAACCTAAAGTTTGTGAAAAAGTGAACAATTTTTTTTATTTGATTGCATTTGGCGGTGAAATGGTGGCATGAAATATACCAAAATGGGCATAAATCAATACACTACACTTAAGCTAAAATTAACCCTACAAGCTCCCTACAAACTACCTAATTAACCTCTACACTGCTGGGCATAATACAATTGTGGTGCGCAGCTGCTTTTAGCGCCTTCTAATTACCAAAAAGTAATGCCAAAGCCATAAATGTCTTCTATTTATGAACAAAGGGGATCCAAGGGAAGTATTTACAACCATTTGTGCCATAATTGCACAAGCTGTTTGTAAATAATTTCAGTGAGAAACTTAAAGTTTGTGAAAAAGTTAACGATTTTTTTATTTGATCACATTTGGCTGTGAAATTGTGGCATGAAATATATCAAAATGGGCCTAGATCAATACTTTGGGTTGTCTACTAAAAAAAAATATATATCAGTGTTACAATGTAACTATCGCTAATTTTGAAAAAAAATGGTTTGGAAATAGCAAAGTGCTACTTGTACTTATTGCCCTATAACTTGCAAAAAAAAGTAAAGAACATGAAAACATTGGGTATTTCTTAACTCAAGACAAAATTTAGCATGAGTGTTTTTTAGTGGTTGTAGATGTGTAACAGATTTTGGAGGTCAAAAAAAGTGAGTTTTTTTAATTTTTTTCATCATATTTTATGTTTTTTATAGTAAATTATATAATATGATAAAAATAATGGTATCTTTAGAAAGTCCATTTAATGGTGAGAAAAACTGTATATAATATATGTGGGTACAGTAAATAAATAAGAGGAAAATTATAGCTAAACACAAACACCTCAGAAATGTAAAACTAGGGGGTTAATCTTAGTTTTTTTCAATATCACAGGTAAGTTTTTATTTATTTTAAGATAGTTATATTGTAATTTTAATTTATAGTTAGGGGGTGTTAGGTTTAGGGGTTAATAATTTAATTTAGTTTGTTGCGACGTGGGGGGCGGCGGTTTAGGGGTTAATATGTTTATTTAGGTAGTCGCGATGTGTGGGGTCAGCGGTTCAAGGGTTAACAGGTTTATTTAGTGTTGGTGATGCGGGGGGCGACCGATTATTGGTTAATACTTTAATTTAGTGTTGGCGCTGCGGGTGGGCGGCGGATTAGGGGTTAATACTTTAATTTAGTGTTGGCAATGTGGGTGGGCGGCGAATTAGAGGTTAATAGGTTTATTTAGTGTTGGTGATGTGGGTGGACGGTGGATTAGGGGTTAATAGGTTTATTATAGTATTTGTGATGAGGGAGGATGACGGTTACAAGTTAATAGGTAGTTTATGGGTGTTAGTACTTTGTAACATTTTTGTTAAAAGTTTTGTAAATCAGTCTTTTATAGTGGAATGGATCGTTACTGTATAAGCTATAATGCTAGCGGAATAGCTGGACCACAAAACCTGTAATACGGGTGAGCTGAATATTTCACACTCAAAAGCCATTTTTTGACTGCGGAATGGATCGTTGTGGTATAGGCTAAAATGCTAGCGGTATAGCCATATCGTCGTGACTTATATGGTGGTTATATGGTGAGCTGAATTTACTGCTCGCAAAAGCAAATTCTTCAGGGGTATAGCCATACCGCACAACTTGTAATCTAGGTGGATATTATTTGAAGTGATTATCGGCTAGAGGCTCCTAACACTGGTTTTGGGCTACCGCTGGTATTTAGAGTCTTGTAGGTAAGGGTCTAACGCTCACTTTGCAGCCGCGACTTTTCCATACCGCAGATCCCCCTACGCCATTTGCGTATCCTATCTTTTCAATGGGATCTTTCTAACGCCGGTATTTAGAGTCTTGGTTGAAGTGAGCGTTAGAAATCTAACGACAAAACTCCAGCCGCAGAAAAAAACCAGGATGTTAAGAGCTTTCTGGGCTAACGCCGGTTCATAAAGCTCTTAACTACTGTGCTCTAAAGTACACTAACACCCATAAACTACCTATGCACCCCTAAACCGAGGCCCCCCCACATCGCTGCCACTCTAATACATTTTTTAAACCCCTAATCTGCCGACCGCACACCGCCGCCACCTACGTTATCCCTATGTACCCCTAATCTGCTGCCCCTAATACCGCCGACCCCTATATTATATTTATTAACCCCTAATCTGCCCCCCCAACGTCGCTGCCACCTACCTACAATTATTAACCCCTAATCTGCCAACCGGACCTCACCGCTACTATAATAAAGTTCTTAACCCCTAATCTGCCTCACTCCCGCCTCAATAACCCTATAATAAAAAGTATTAACCCTTAATCTGCCCTCCCTAACATCGCCGACACCTAACTTCAAGTATTAACCCCTAATCTGCCGACCGGACCTCACCGCTACTATAATAAATTTATTAACCCCTAAAGCTAAGTCTAACCCTAACACTAACACCCCCCTAAGTTAAATATAATTTAAATCTAACAAAATAAATTAACTCTTATTAAATAAATTATTCCTATTTAAAGCTAAATACTTACCTGTAAAATAAACCCTAATATAGCTACAATATAACGAATAATTATATTGTAGCTATTTTAGGATTTATATTTATTTTACAGGCAACTTTGTATTTATTTTAACCAGGTACAATAGCTATTAAATAGTTAATAACTATTTAATAGCTACCTAATTAAAATAATTACAAAATTACCTGTAAAATAAATCCTAACCTAAGTTACAATTAAACCTAACACTACACTATCAATAAATTAATTAAATAAAATACCTACAATTATCTACAATTAAACCTAACACTACACTATCAATAAATTAATTACATACAAATACCTACAAATAAATACAATTAAATAAACTAACTAAAGTACAAAAAATAAAAAAAGCTAAGTTACAAAAAATAAAAAAATTAATTACAAACATAATAAAAATATTACAACAATTTTAAGCTAATTACACCTACTCTAAGCCCCCTAATAAAATAACAAAGCCCCCCAAAATAAAAAAATGCCCTACCCTATTCTAAAATTAAAATAGAAAAGCTCTTTTACCTTACCAGCCCTTAAAAGGGCCTTTTGCGGGGCATGCCCCAAAGAATTCAGCTCTTTTGCCTGTAAAAATAAACATACAATACCCCCCCCAACATTACAACCCACCACCCACATACCCCTAATCTAACCCAAACCCCCCTTAAATAAACCTAACACTAAGCCCCTGAAGATCTTCCTACCTTATCTTCACCACACCGGGTATCACCGATCCGTCCAGGCTCCAAAATCTTCATCCAAGCCCAAGCGGGGGCTGGAGATCCATCATCCGGCTGAAGTCTTCTATCAAGCGGCAAGAAGAAGTCCAGAAGAGGCTCCAAAGTCTTCATCCTATCCGGGCAGAAGAGGAGATCCGGACCGGCAACCATCTTCATCCAAGCGGCATCTTCTATCTTCGTCTGATGACGAGCGGCTCCATCTTCAAGACCTCCGGCGCGGATCCATCCTCTTCTTCCGACGTCCTAAGTCCGAATGAAGGTTCCTTTAAATGACGTCATCCAAGGTGGCGTCCCTCGAATTCCGATTAGCTGATAGGATTCTATCAGCCAATCGGAATTAAGGTAGGGAAAATCTGATTGGCTGATTGAATCAGCCAATCTGATTGAGCTCGCATTCTATTGGCTGTTCCGATCAGCCAATAGAATGCAAGCTCAATCTGATTGGCTGATTGGATCAGCCAATCGGATTGAACTTGAATCTGATTGGCTGATTCCATCAGCCAATCAGATTTTTCCTACCTTAATTCCGATTGGCTGATAGAATCCTATCAGCCAATCGGAATTCGAGGGACGCCATCTTGGATGACATCATTTAAAGGAACCTTCATTCGGACTTAGGACGTCGGAAGAAGAGGATGGATCCACGCCGGAGGTCTTGAAGATGGAGCCGCTCGGCATCGGATGAAGATAGAAGATGCCGCTTGGATGAAGATGTTTGCCGGTCCGGATCTCCTCTTCTGCCCGGATAGGATGAAGACTTTGGAGCCTCTTCTGGACTTCTTCTTGCCGCTTGATAGAAGACTGCAGCCGGTTGATGGATCTCCAGCCCTCGCTTGGGCTTGGATGAAGATTTCGGAGGCTCCTCTGGACGGATCGGTGATACCCGGTGTGGTGAAGATAAGGTAGGAAGATCTTCAGGGGCTTAGTGTTAGGTTTATTTAAGGGGGGTTTGGGTTAGATTAGGGGTATGTGGGTGGTTGGTTGTAATGTTGGAGGGGGTATTGTGTTTTTTTTTTCCAGGCAAAAGAGCTGAATTGTTTGGGGCATGCCCCACAAAAGGCCCTTTTAAGGGCTGGTAAGGTAAAAGAGCTTTTCTATTTTAATTTTAGAATGGGGTAGGGCATTTTTTATTTTGGGGGGCTTTGTTATTTTATTAGGGGGCTTAGAGTAGGTGTAATTAGCTTAAAATTGTTGTAATATTTTTATTATGTTTGCAATTATTTTTTTTATTTTTTGTAACTTAGCTTTTTTATTTTTTGTACTTTAGTTAGTTTATTTAATTGTATTTATTTGTAGTTATTTCATGTAATTAATTTATTGATAGTGTAGTGTTAGATTTAATTGTAGGTATTTTATTTAATTAATTTATTGATAGTGTAGTGTTAGGTTTAATTGTAACTTAGGTTAGGATTTATTTTACAGGTAATTTTGTAATTATTTTATCTAGGTAGCTATTAAATAGTTATTAACTATTTAATAGCTATTATACCTGGTTAAAATAATTGCAAAGTTGCCTGTAAAATAAATATTAATCCTAAAATAGCTACAATATAATTATTATTTATATTGTAGCTATATTAGGGTTTATTTTACAGGTAAGTATTTAGCTTTAAATAGGATTAATTTATTTAATAAGAGTTAATTTATTTTGTTAGATTTAAATTATATTTAACTTAGGGGGGTTTTAGTGTTAGGGTTAGACTTAGCTTTAGGGGTTAATACATTTATTAGAGTAGTGGTGAGGTCTGGTCGGCAGATTAGGGGTTAATTATTGTAGGTAGCTGGCGGCGACGTTGTGGGGGGCAGATTAGGGGTTAATAAATATAATATAGGGGTCGGCGGTGTTAGGGGCAGCAGATTAGGGGTACATAGGTATAATGTAGGTTGCGGCGGTGTACAGAGCGGCAGATTAGGGGTTAAAAAAAATATGCAGGGGTCAGCGATAGCGGGGTCAGCAGATTAGGGGTTAATAAGTGTAAGGTTAGGGGTGTTTAGACTCGGGGTACATGTTAGGGCGTTAGGTGCAGACATAGGAAGTGTTTCCCCATAGGAAACAATGGGGCTGCGTTAGGAGCTTAACGCTGCTTTTTTGCAGGTGTTAGGTTTTTTTCAGCTCAAAATGCCCCATTGTTTTCTATGGGGGAATCGTGCACAAGCACGTTTTTGAAGCTGGCCGCGTCCGTAAACATCGCTGGTATTGAGAGTTGCAGTGGCGGTAGATATGCTCTATGCTCCCTTTTTGGAGCCTAACGCAGCCCTTCTGTGAACTCTAAATACCAGCGGTATTTAAAAGGTGCGGGGGGGGGGGGAAAGCCAGCGTTAGCTATGCGGGTCGTTACCGACAAAACTCTAAATCTAGCCGAAAGTATCTTGAACTCCATTTGTATTCCTACAAATATAGATGTTTTTCATCTGAACATCTGATGATCAAAAACTTGCAGCATGAAGATAAAACAATCAAAAATTTTTAGGTTTTTAAGCATTCTACTGCAATGTATCTGTCTCTCCTCCCCATCCAGAACTCTGCATAGCTATTTAAATTCTATCTGCCTTTTTCAAATTCTTGGAGAGCTGATGAGACTTCTTAGATAATCTCCCCTCAGCAGAGAGCTTTAGATCATGTTCTGGATAATATTACTTTTCATTCACCTGTAACACCATCGGCTAGATTACAAGTTTTTGTCGATAAGGCTGTGCGGTGCTAACGCACAGTTTTTCCTTACCGCTCACCTACAGTAACGCTGGTATTACGGGTCTTTATAAACCCGGTGTTAGCCCAAAAAAGTGAGCGTAGAGCAAAATTTAGCTCCACATCTCACCTCAATTGCAGCGCTGCTTACGATAGCGGTAAGATGGCAAAATGTGCTCGTGCACGATTTCCCCATAGGAATCAATGGGGCAGAGCCAGCTGAAAAAAAAACCTAACACCTGCAAAAAAGCAGCGTTCAGCTCCTAACGCAGCCCCATTGATTCCTATGGGGAAATAAAAGTTATGTCCACACCTAACACCCTAACATGAACCCCGAGTCTAAACACCCCTAATCTTACACTTATTAACCCCTAATCTGCCATCCCCGAAATCGCCGACACCTGCATTATATTATTAACCCCTAATCTGCTGACCCCTACATCGCCGAACCCTACATTATATTTATTAACCCCCAATCTGCCGCCCCCAATGTCGCCGCCACTATAGTAAAGTTATTAACCCCTAAACCTAAGTCTAACCCTAACCCTAACACCCCCCCGAACTTAAATATAATTTAAATAAATCTAAATAAAATAACTTCAATTAACTAAATTATTCCTATTTAAAACTAAATACTTACCTATAAAATAAACCCTAAGCTAGCTACAATATAACTAATAGTTACATTTGTATCTAGCCTAGGGTTTATTTTTATTTTACAGGCAACTTTGTATTTATTTTAACTAGGTACAATAGTTATTAAATAGTTATTAACTATTTAATAACTTCCTAGTTAAAATAAATACAAATATACCTGTAAAATAAAACCTAACCTAAGTTACAATTACACCTAACACTACACTATCATTAAATAAATTACCTAAATTAACTACAATGAATTACAATAACATTAAATAAACTAGATTACGGAAAAAAAAACACTAAATTACAGAAAATAATAAAATAATTACAATTTGTTTAAACTAATTACACCTAATCTAATCCCCCTAATAAAATAAAAATTCCCCCCAAAATAAAAAAAATCCCTACCCTATACTAAATTACAAATAGCCCTTAAAAGGGCCTTTTGCGGGGCATTGCCCCAAAGTAATCAGCTCTTTTACCTGTAAAAAAAAATACCCCCCCAACATTACAACCCACCACCCACACACCCAACCCTACTCTAAAACCCACCCAATTCCCCCTTAATAAAACCTAACACTACCCCCTTGAAGATCACCCTACCTTGAGACATCTTCACCCAACCGGGCAGAAGTGGTCCTCCAGCCAGTCCGAAGTCTTCATCCTATCCGGGCAGAAGAGGTCCTCCAGATGGCCAGAAGTCTTCATCCAGGTGTTATCTTCTATCTTCATCCATTGGGAGCGGAGCGGGTCCATCTTCAAGACATCCGACACGGAGCATCCTCTTCGTTCGACGGCGACTGGAACAATGAGGGGTCCTTTAAATGACGTCATCCAAGATGGTGTCCCTTTAATTCTGATAGGCTGATAGAATTCTATCAGCCAATCGAAATTAAGTTAGAAAAAATCCTATTGGCTGATCCAATCAGCCAATAGGATTGAAGTTCAATCCTATTGGCTGATTAGAACAGCCAATAGGATTGAGCTTGCATACTATTGGCTGATAGAATTCAACCCCATCTCAGCAAACCCTACTCTATTAACCCCTAATAGCTAACCCCCCAAGACCACTAACCTAAGATCCCTAAGTTAAAAAAAAAACACTAATAAAAACTAAAAAAAAAGTCATATACTAAAACTAAAGAACTAAAAATAAGCCCAAAATAAAGAACCCCAAATTTGACTCACCATCCTTGAATCCGGCTCCTTAAGAGTGACAGCGGGTCCTCAGCGACAGATCTGGTTCTCAGGCAGGGTCTAATAGGAAAAAAGCTACTACTTTTTGCTGATTGAAATTTTTATTTGAAATCATCTAATAGAAATGCGAAGACACCCTATAAAAGGGTAAAATTGGCATTCAATGTTTAGTGTGCTGTGGGGACAGCATGAACACATATTGGGAGGAAGAAGAGGAGGACCACTGCCGAGGACCACCCCGAGGACCCCCGCTTGGACCACCTAGACGAGTGGATGACCGCCACCACCCTTAAGGAGCTGGATTGCAGGATGGTGAGTTTAACTTGGGGTTCTAGTGTTAGTTTTTAGTTTTAGGATAGGGTATTTTTTAAGGGGAGCTTTTTTATTTTTTAGGGTACTTTAGTTTTATAACATAGGGTTCTAGTGTTAGTTTTTAGTTTCAGTATAGGGCTTTCTTGTTTTTTTAGGTGCTTATTGTGATGGGATTGCGGTGGTTTAGGGGTTAATTGTGTAGGGGGTTAATTGTGATGGGTTTGAGGAGGTTTAGCGGTTAAATAGTTTAGTTGGTTTATTACAATGGGGATTGTGGTGTTTTAGGGGTTAATAGCTTAGAACATTTTATTGTGATAGGGGTTGTGATGGCTTAGGAGTTAATAGTGTAGAGGTTTTATTTGCGATGGGTGTTTTGGCGGTTTAGTATTAAGTAATGCAGTGGGTTTTTGTGATGGGGTTGGGGCAGTTTAGGGGTTTAGTAATGTAGGGGGTTATTGCAATGGGGGTTGTGGTGGCTTAGAGGTTAATAGTGTAGAAGTTTTAAAGTGATGGGTGTTGTGGTGGTTTAAAGGTTAAAAATTTAGAGGGTTTTTGAGATAGGGTTGTGGTGGTTCAAGGGTAAAGTAGTGTACGGATTATTGCGATGGGGTTGTCATGGTTTAGGGGTTAATAGTGTAGGAGGTTATTGCGATGGGGCTTTGACGGTATAGGGGTTAAGCAGTGTAGCAGTTTTTTTCTGATGAGGGTTGTGGCGGATTAATTAGCGGGTTTTTGTGATGGGGATGTGGTGGATTAGGGGTTAAGTAGTGTAGCAGGGTTTTTGTGATGGGGGTTGTGGCGGTTTAATGTAGCTGGTGTTTGTGATGGAGCTGCAGCAGCTAAGGTGTTAATAGGGTAGGGCTGTGTAGGTTAGCGGTAGTGGTTTTGTTTTTTTTAATTAACCTCTTAAGGACATATGACGGAATTTTTCCGTCATAAAACAATTGAGCAAACTGAAAGCTGTGTCCTTAAAGGGTTAAAAGAATATCAAATTACTGAATAACAAATATTTTTTTTTTTTTTTTTTTTAAAACTTTATTTATAATCCAGATCCATCACAACATGGAAGTCATAGTATGTAATACATCAGAATTTACATTTTAAGATACAGAAAGGGAATTCGATGACCCTCCTCCCCCACAGTCCGGGGGAAGAGTCTTCCCAAAATAAGATATCTCCATACTGAGATGTTAATCTGGTTTTTTCCATTTTTTTTATAAAGCATCAAGTAACTAATACAAACCATAAACAGTAAACAATCCTATCAAATCAAATCGAATCAGGTCCTTCCACTCCGGGGGGGGGGGGTAGGGATAGATTTTGGGGAGGGGGGGGGGGGGACTGAGCTCCCTGGCACTTATGTCAAAGAGACTTTAAGGGCTACTACAAAGCTATGCGTATGTGGTCAGGTTGGCTGAGGGGGGGGGGGGGAGGGGGGGCGACAGAGAAAGACACCACTTCCCTCTCAGATTTTCCTCCATGATAAATGTTGAATTGCGAAAAGGATAAAGTATTCTATGTCTTACTTGTGGAGAGATGTACAGTAAATAAGGTTCCCATTTATATATATAAGATTTTATTCTTTTATCAAGATCTCCCTGTACGTCCGCCTGCTCCACCAAAACCTGAGTGTGTATTGCCCCCAACAGTTTCTTGAAGGGTGGGGCCTTATCCCTTACCCAATACTGCATGATTAGTCGCCTAGAGAGCAGAATCACAGAGTTCAGAAATTTCCGATGTTGGGATGTAATCCCCTGGTCTGTCAGAAAAATGATGGTGGAGGGAGTTAAAGCTATCTCTTGCTGGAGTACCCTCCGGAGCCAAAACTGAACTTTACCCCACAGTCTTTTTATTTTGGGGCAGTCCCATATTAAGTGTGTGAGATCAGGTGATGCAAAGGAGCACTTGTTACACTTATCTACTGCCTGAGGGGCCCACCTTAGTCTTAGTTTAGGGAGGATATATGCCTGATGTATTAGTTTGGTGTGTGCCTCTCTAGAATAAGCTGAAAGGGTAGCTGCTCTTACTCTCTGAAAGCTATCTTCGATCTCTTGTGCCGTAATCTGTATGTCTCTTGTCCCTTGCCATTTGTTGTGTATTGTTTGAAGGACAGGTTGTTCTAAGTGACTTGTGATTTCGTTATATATACGGGTTATGGAATATGATCCTTGTTTCGTCATGCGGACTAGTCTGTCCACTCCAGAACCCACCCCAGCAAGCCGATTGTCTAAGATGAGAGCCCTGACAAAGTGCCTACACTGAAAATATGCGAACATGGTATCAGCGGGGATAGCAAAGGTTTCTCTCAGTTCCTGGAAAGGGAGAACCTGAAGCGTGTTAGGATTGATAAATTGTTCAATAGAGGTCAGGCCAGAGGCCCTCCATTTCTGAAAGGCCCTGGTGGTGAAACCAGGTATGAACGTAGGGTTTCCCTGTATGGGCAGATATTTGGTCACTTTGTGATCACTACCCCAGAATCGGCATAGCCTGTGCCATGCTCTCAGCGGGTCTCTGAACAGTATGTTCTGAGAAATGTGATGGGGTAAGGCAGACAAGGTAGAGTGTGGGAGGTAGGCCAAGTTCAGCGGTGACGCACAGTCTGCCTCTACAGCATGGCTGAAGTATTCAGATCCGGCCAACCAGCCAAGCACCAGCTTAGTTAGTGTTGCCCAATTGTACCACTGAATGTTCGGAAACCTAAGTCCCCCCACCCCCAGTGGCATAGAGAGTCTGGTGGTGTTGATCCTATGCTTTTTTTGGTTCCACACAAAGGAGGCAAAAGTAGAAGAGATTACCTGTATGTCCTTGTTGTGGAGCAGAAGAGGGAGCATTTGCAAGGGATACAAGATTTTTGGTAGTATTACCATTTTCAATAAATGAATTCTACCGTGAAGGGAGAGGGGAAGACCCCTCCAACCTCGGATGGTGTTCTGTGAACTAAGTATAACTTTTGGGATATTAAGTTGATAAATCTTTGTGGGGTCTACATGTAAGTGAATCCCCAGATACTTAAAAGACCCGTCCGTGACCTTAAGACTCGTGTTCTGAAGGGAGCTGCCTCCCTGGTTTTGAAGCCAAGTGACTTCAGATTTGTCTTCGTTTATTTTGTATCCAGTAAAGGTACCAAATTTTGTCATTACTTGTAATATTTGAGGAACGTTAAGATCAGGGTTGCTAATATACAACAAGAGGTCATCAGCAAACAGTGAGATATGTAGACACTGTGCGTGTAGTTTAAGGCCAGCACAGTGTTGTCGGATATAGCAAGCCAGCGGCTCAATGGCAAGATCGAATAGGAGCGGGGACAATGGGCAACCTTGCCTTGTGCCCCTTTCTAGCTTAAAGGAAGGGGAGAGACCACCATTGATAATGATGGATGCCGAGGGTGAATTATACAGTCTGCGTACAGCATCCAAGAAGTGGCCTGTGATACCAAAGTTAATAAGCGTAGTGTATAAGTGATCCCACTCCACCCCGTCGAACGCCTTCTCGGCGTCGACAGAGAGGAAGCAGGCATCCTGTAGTGAGGCATCTGACCGGTTATGTCGGGCTTGATGGTATTGTGCTATGACTGCCAGCGCTTTGCGTAAATTGATAACTGATGATCTGTGTTTGACAAAACCCGTCTGGTCTGGGTGGACCAGCAGTGGCAGAACATCTGCCAGCCGATTAGCGAGGATTTTGGTCATTAACTTATAGTCCCCATTTAATAAAGAAATCGGCCTATAAGAAGACGGCAGAGTTGAATCTCTATCCGGTTTGGGAATGACGCATATGTTAGCATCGGTAAATCTAGAGTCCGGTACAGACTTCCCTGCTAAGTAGTCTGAAAAAAGCTTTGCCAAAGTGGGCGCTATCGCCGGGCATAAGATTTTATAATATTCTGCGGGAAGACCGTCAGGTCCCGCCGCCTTCCCTAGTTTAATGCTTCGTATGGTATTCACAACTTCTTGTATTTGAATAGGGGCATTAAGCGTAGCCAATTGTTCCTGGGTCATGGTGGGGACGGTGACATTGCGCCAGAATGACTGTTTATTATGTTCTGATATGTCCTGCTTAGTGTATAGTTTAGTGTAGTATGACACAAACTCTTTCATAATCGTAGGGGTGTCATTACAAAGGCCCTTATCTGTAATGATTGCTGGAATGTTAGATCTAGGGGTGACCACTTTGACCATGTTTGCCATTATTTTCCCTGCCTTGTTCCCGTACCTGTAGAATCGTCCCTGCCTGTGCAATGTGTGTATGTTATCTACCATTTGGATATGGGTGTCTCTTTCTTGCTTCAAGTTGTAATAGTGTTGCCTCGATTGGCTGGTCGGGTGTTGCAGATATGTATTATATGCATCTGTGAGATTTCTTAGCATTTGATCAGTGAGCCTCTTAGTCTGTTTCTTATGATGTGAAGTGTATGCTGTGATTCTCCCCCTTAGCACAGCCTTTGAGGCATGCCAAAAGAGATCCGTGTTGTCGTGGTGTTGGGCGTTATCTGCATCATAGTCTATCCAGTGTGCTAGTAAGTTTTGGCGGAAATCTACATTGTTGTAAAGATGAGAGGGAAACCTCCATGTTTTATGTAAATTATCGGCGGGGGTAAAGTCCAGCACCAGTGTGATAGGGGCGTGATCTGATATGGTGATGGGTTGTATTTTAGTATAGGATATGAAAGGGGTGAGAGCAGGAGACGTGAGGAAGTAGTCAATCCTGGACAATGTGTGGTGTGATTTAGACATACAGGTGTAGTCCCTAACCTCTGGATTACGCAATATCCATAAATCAACCAATCCCAAGCCCTCCTTAAGCCTTAAAGTAATTTTAGATTCAATTTTCTGTCGCTGAGAGCCCTGTTTTATGCCAGAGGGTTGTGAGGGGTTTATAAATCTATCGAGAGGGGATAGTTGGGCCATGTTGAAGTCCCCTCCCATGAGGATTTGAGAGCTATTACATTTAGTTAGGAGTGATTGAATCTGGGACCAAAAGTGGGGAGAGAGACTATTCGGCCCATAGACACTGCAAAGTGTATAGGTTTTGGAAGATACATGCAAGCTAGTGATGATATACCTTCCCTGCACGTCGATATGTGTATCTGTAAGCACTATTGGTAACCCTTTCCTGACCAGTATCGCTACCCCCTTTTTTCTGCCTGTCGTTGGCGTGTTTATAACTTGACCTACCCATCTAACCTTCAGCTTAGCGTGCTCTTCCTGTGTCAAGTGGGTTTCTTGCAACAGTGCAATATCTGCGTGGATTGAGTTGAGGTAGTGGAGTATCTTGCTTCTTTTAGCTGGAGAGGTGATACCTCCAACATTCCAAGACACTACATTATAGCGCTGCGCCATTATCTAATGAAAGTATGGAATGTTCCTGCAGCTCTGCTATTCTGAGGTGCGGTCTGTGGAGCAGGCGGATCAACAGGATAAAACATGGGTACCCTAAGGTATGTGGAAAAATGTGATATGGGGAGGGCATGATATCAATTTGTGCCAGGGAGTTGTACTCACGGATCAGCCAGATGGGAGAGAGTCGGGAAGCCAAACCAAAAGGTTTCCATGTGTCAAGGATTGCATGGTGTGGGGACCCCCCAGAGTGGAGGAGCATCTGTTGCTGGAGGCAGAGACACAAAAGCATTAGTGCATCACATAACATTGACACTGTAGGCAAAACACATAAACATAACAAACAAATTCCCCCCAGAAACCAGCAGACTTCATCAGCCTGAGAAAGCGGTTGGAGACCCTGCTTTAACAAAAGAGTATCCTGGTAGCAGGCCTGACACCTAGCAAAGAGCATGTCAATCTCAGCATAAACATAAACATCCCTAAGGACACACGTAATAGTACCAAAAAGAGAGAAAGAAATGGTTAGGCAAACATGGGCTAGGAGCCTGAAATATCTCTCCGTTACGGTTAAGGGGGAGTGGGGTTCTACTTGGCTGGGAGTACTGTAATTAGAATTAAAGCCACTTTGGGCCTTTTCCCAGGCTGTTTGAATATTGGGTATAGAAGGTTTAAAGCAAGGGCAGGGAAGCTTGCCAGCCCTGTTAGAGGATAGGGACGCCATGCATGGCTTAGTTTTAAAACCTGGGAGGAGAAAAAATGCTATCCCTCTACCTTTATTTGGGGAGGGGGTTAGTGTCAGACCTGGGAGACAAAAAGCATAAATTACTGTCTTCGAAAATGCATGCAGAACATAACTTGTAACACAAAACAAGATAACATTGGGGAACCAAACCAGTATCTCCCCAAAATGTATAAGTGTGGTCTTCATGAACCAAGAAGTGAGATAATGTATATGCCCCCATAGCCTAGTTCCTGGGAGTTTCTGCAGTTCCCACATGAGCCTTTCATGCAGTTCAGTATGCCTGAGATTAGTCCCAGTTACTCTTTCTGCCACTGGGCATGTTGCAGCACTCCATCCCTCCATTATGCAACGGAGAGCTTGGAGAAAATTGAGGCTGAAAAGAAATTCTTCTCTGTTCAGTGTACATCTCGTTGGCCATCTTTATCTCTATCAAGGTATGCTTGCAGATCTTTGGGGGAACTGAAAAACTTGGGACCAGCTGGTGTTTGCAGTCTCAATTTAGCAGGATATAGCAGTGAAGCCTGTCTCCCCTCCTTGTGAAGTCGAGAGCACAGTGGAGCGAATTCTTTCCGGAGTTTGGTAACCTCTGCAGAAAAGTCCTGAAAAATCAATATTTTCTTTCCTTCAAAAATCAAATCTCCTGTATGAGCCCTATAAGCTCGCAATAGTGCGAGTTTTTCCTGGTAGTTGAGGCACTTATAAATCACTTGGCGTGGACGAGAGTTTAAAGTCTCAAGGCCTCTATCCGGGCCTATGCGATGGGCTCGCTCTATGTCAAGGGGTAAGTGATCTGGATTCATTTTCAGCAGTTTAGGGATGGTTAGGGCGGTAAACTCAAGCAAATCTTTGTTTTTCACTGTTTCAGGTACACCCACCATTCGGAGATTGTTCCTCCGACTCCGATTTTCGAGGTCGTCTACCTTTTCTTGCAAGATTTGGTTTTGGCGTTGTAGCTGCCTTACTGAGGTAGAGGTTGATTCTTGTCTGTCTTCTACATCTGACACACGCTGCTCCACGTGGGACATTCTGGTAGAGAATTGGCGTATTTCGCTGGTCAATGTATCCACCCCAGCCTGAAGGGATTCCATCTTCGGTAGAAAGAAGGACTTAAGTTCCTGGAGGAGAGCAGAGGAGTCAGATGTGATCACATGTGAGGATTTGGGAGAGGGTGGGGATTCAATATGTAATTCTGGTGCAGGCCTCTTCTTATCTGCTTGCTTATGCCTGGATGTCATTTTGTCAGCCAGTGTGTTTGATACAGGCTTAAAGTAATGATCTAGCTTCATGCAAACCCTGCACCAATTTGCTTACAATATAGACAAAGTTCTCTTGGTAAGAGTGTGAGAGTCCTCTAAGTGGCAGCATCAGCCCACGTATCAGCAAGCCAAAAGGAACAAACTCCCCTTCGATGATCTTAATACAAGTGTTTCATGAGACAACCATTTTTTTATTCTGTTGTTAGTAAACGTTCAGCATGATATGTCATATGTTTCACAATAAATGCTTTGAAACAATGTCCCTTTGATTGTATGATACTTCTTTTATTGTGAGCTGTATAGTCCAGACAGAAGAAGTGTTCCCAATCTCCCACAAATGCAAGTCTTTAGGGGTGTACCTCTGATAAAAAATTTCTGAATGTGCGTGAATGTGCTTGTATCAGGTTTTACACGGTCTCCTGCATGAATCAATACCTCCGTTCTTGCACTTGTTATGTTTATGCACTGCTTGTGGGGCTAAGATGCATGCAATAGGGCTTGTACTCACTCCCTCCGGTAACATACAGCGGCTAAGAATGTCCCCTGGTAGCCGGGTAGCAGCCGGTTCCAATGCGATGCTAGCGTGGGCCGCGCTCCAAGATGGCGCCCGCGGTTTGCGCTTCGTTGCGCACTTTCGTTCCTTCCAGGGACTAGGGCGATATTCGGCCCTTCACACTTTCTAGTCCATTGGGGCTAGGGTCCATATAATACCCCAACAAGGATGGTGTGTGTGGGTAGCAGAGACCGGCAGTTTTTTGGGTTAAACGCAGCACAATCTGAGGAGCTCTTTCACTATGCTGCCGGTCTGTAGCTCCGCCCACCGGAAGTTCAATAACAAATATTTTTAATAAGTTAATTTGTTATTTGTGCAGGCTGCCATTTGTTCATTTGGTTCTGTGCCCAATTAGCAAATTATGCAATACTCAGATGAATATAGATTCAGATAAATATGAATGCACATACAGACTTTTTGGTTTGAGAAAGGCCCATATATGGGCCGAAACGCGTCACCTTGACTTCTGCTGTCCTGCCAAACTTTTTCTATCTGTTGGAGCTGTGTGAGGGTGTCCCCACACGACGCCAAGGTATCCAGCTATTGGCCTGTAATCCTGGGGGCATATTCCTCTATCATCTCCAGCAGCTTCGATATCAGCTTTGCTGGCACTTCTCCTCTTCTCAACCTGGAACATGTGTCCTCCTAAACAAGGCCTTTTTTGCCTTTTTTGGAGGTGAGAAGTTTTCAGCTCTTTTTATGGACAATTTTTTATTAAGTAGATTTTAATCTATAATAACAAAACTAAGTTTTAGAAATAGCTGCACCCCAAAACTCCCCTACCTAGCTCCTTGCTATAGCTGTTTAAAGTACAGTTACACTCATTTTAACAGTGTCTAATAAAAATTATTTAAAAAAAAAAAATTGCACACAAAAGTTATAAGGGCTCAAAGATATGCAATCTCGGACGCAGGGATTTTACATTGACATACATACACATACATGGAGAAACATGGATTTATATGTATAGAGATATGTTTAACTATGGAGATAATGAAAATATTTCACATTACAATCTTATGCACATTAAACAATATCTCAGAGGGATTTTCAAAGAGATATTCGCATTTAGATCTCAAGATATCTAGACATATATATATATATATATATATATATATATATATATATATATATATATATATATATATATATATATATATATATATTCATATACATATTTTACTATAAATAGATATATCAGTCCAAAAATCATCACATATATAGATAAAATATTTGTAAATAAATAGAACATATTCTGTTACGAAAACATTTTCACAATATGAAAAATTTGCATTTTCATGTACACTTTGAGGAGTATACATCATGGGCTTTGCACAACAGATTTGAGGTTTTTTTTTTTTTCTTTTTTTTTTTTTAAAAAGCTTTATTAAAGATTAGAAAGAAGAACAGTACATGTATTGAAAAAGAAACAGTAATGTACATAATGTAAAGGCCCATACTTCGCCCCTCTGTGTACAACAGAGCCATAAAGTCATGAAAGTCCTTAAACAATGTATGGGTGGCGAGCAGGGCGAGAACTAGTCCATTTTCGTGCTTGTGCATGTATTGATGCATAACAAACAGAAGGGAGAAAAGAGATTCCACAACTGTTCCATTTTACATGTATTGAACAAATGCACATAATATGAGTAGGAGAGGTTACGGATTCCCATAACAGCCATTGGGAACCCTAGATGAGAAAGAGAAAGAGGAAGAGAAGAAGAGGGAGAGAAAAAAAAAGAGGGGGGTCGAGGAAGGAACGAGGGTGGGGGGAAGGAGGGAGGAGGGGAGAGGGAGTTGGGGAGGACGTCCCGGCTAGCCAATGTGTGGCGGTGGTTGCCTAGTAGTAGATTATCAGCAGCGTCTTTATGTGTTTGCACCAGGGGGTTCAAAAGTTTGTTTCCAGCGATCTAACATATATTCATGAGTTTCTATCTTATCCGCTCTCAAGAATCTGTATCTCTCGAGCGATAGGTATCTCTCAACTTGAGTGGTCCACTCCCCAAATGTGGGGGCTACGACACTCTTCCACTTCCTCGGGATGAGAGATTTAGCGCTGTTAATCATTATGAGAAACAGTTGTTTTGTTGGTTTATCTCTGAATTTGGGGAGTGTGTGATACAGTAATATATTTGGTGATCTAGGTACAGGCGAGCCAAGTATCATTTCCATTCTGTCCAAAATTGAGTGCCAGAATGGTTCAATGTGTTTACATTTCCACCAGATGTGTATGAGGGAGCCTCGCTCCCCACAGCCGCGCCAGCACCTCCCATCTGTCTGTTTATATATTTTCTGTAGTCTGTCAGGCGTGAGGTACCACCCCGACAGATATTTGTAGTTTAATTCAAGGACTCTAGCCGAGACGGATGCTTTCTTGTGGGCCCTAAATATTTTGTTCCACTCATCAGGGGAAGGGGGTGGGGTGAGTTCCTCATTCCACCGTCGCGTGAACCCTGGAAGCGGCAAATCCCGTGGGCAAGAAGCAAGCGATAAGCTATTAAAATCATGTGTCTAGGTACATGTGGTAATGAACATAGTGATTCAAGTGTTGTCAGTTGCCTAGTTATCTGCTTAGTGCATTTGCTGGTCGATAAAAAGTGCTGGAGCTGCGCGTGGAAATACCACGAGAGCTCCAGCCCCAAACATTCCAAATCAGATCTACTCCTGAGTTTCTGGTCTGAAATTAGTCTTTGGAAAGACACTTGTGATATTTGTGTTTTATCTGTCCCCGTCCTTTGCGTGTAAGTGAAGGGCAAGTCTGGGTTGTCCAAGAATGGGGTGAGAGGAGACGGGTTTGAGGTTATATGAGGGTACTCTGTCATGTTGCGATCCCAGCATGCAAAGAATTCCCGAAGGAGTGGATAGCTGTTTATTAGTTTTGGCCTAAATTTGGGTGATATCCATCCCATGATGCCTACATTTTGTGTTCCTAGGATTGATTTACAAATTTGAATCCAGGTTTTCTCTTTAGAGTCATGACTCCACTCTACCTGGTGTTGGAGGGTGATAGCTTTTTTGTAGGTAACCAGATTGGGGACTCCTAAACCTCCCCTGTCCCTAGGTAAGTATAGAGTTTTCCACGCTATGCGCGGTCTTACTCCCTTCCAAATAAACTCCTCTAACACGCCCTGCAGCTTGCTCAAGTAGTGAGTAGGTAGGGGTATCGGGAGAGTTTGGAGAACATACAATACTCTAGGCAGAATATTCATTTTAACAATGCCGATTCTACCCAGCCAGGAGATCGGTTTATTTCTCCAGGAAGAAAGATCTCCCGTAATTGTAGATAGTAGATTTAAATAGTTTGCTTCATAAAGTGTATCAACAGATGGAGTGAGGTAGATCCCCAAATATTTAAGGGAGCGAGTCTGGATACGTAGGGGGCTCAATGAAGAGAGCTGACTAAGTTCTTGTTGCGAGAGGTTAATGTTTAGTAGTTCAGATTTAGACTTGTTTAGAAGAAAATTTGAGAACCTACCGTATAACTCAAATTCCCTGAGCATCTCCGGGAGCGACGTCAGGGGGTTTGATAAAGAGAGCAAAACGTCATCCGCGTACATGGATAGTTTGTGCTCCTGGTCTCCTATAAGGATACCAGAGATGTTATCATTATCTCTGATTCTCTGGGCCAATACCTCCATGACCAAGGCAAACAGCAGTGGTGACATGGGACACCCTTGTCTAGTGCCGTTTGAGATATTGAATGGGCTAGAGAGGATGTTATTAACCCTGACCTGTGCTGAAGGGGCTGCGTAAAGGGAGAAAACTCTATGAATGAAGGCCGGACCAAACCCCATCTTCGACAGGACCGCCTTCAGAAAATTCCAGCTGATCCTGTCGAAGGCTTTCTCCGCGTCCGTAGACACAAGAATCGCTGGGATCCCATGATTTTGTGCAAAGTTACCGAGAAGAGTTGCTTTCATGGTATTGTCCCTGGCCTCTCGGCCAGGCACAAAGCCCACTTGGTCAGGTGAGATCAGTTGGGGTAAAAATTTATTTAGTCTGTTGGAGAGAACTTTGGCGAATATTTTTATGTCTACGTTTAGTAGAGAAATTGGCCGAAAGTTCTCAGGTTTGTTAGGTGGTTTGCCTGGTTTTGGGATGGTCGTGATATGGGCCAGGAGCATGGAAGGGGGGAATCCCTGTGAGGTGTCTATGGAATTAAACAGGCGGGCGAGGTGGGGCGACAGTATAGGTTTAAAAAGTTTGTAATATTTGGTACTGAAGCCATCGGGGCCGGGGCTCTTGCCTATCGGCAGGTCGTCTATTATATTGGATACTTCCTCTGAGGTGATTAAGGCGTCAAGCGTCTCCCTATCTGTTAATGAAAGTGATGGTAAAGTTATAGAGTCCAGATAGGAATCCTGGGTCGGGAAAGACAAGTCTCCATCTCCCTCCGTGGAGGGACGTGGAGAGTTCTGAATGTTATAGAGGTCCTGGTAATAAGTACGGAGGGTTTCCGCAATGTCTGGGCTGTTAGTATGTGAGAAGTTATGTCTGTCCTCAATGCAATGTATATGGGTTTTTAACGATTTTCTCTTAATGGCTCTCGCCAGCAGTTTTCCGGGTTTGTCCCCAAATTCATAATATTTCTGCTGGTTCCTTAATGCCATCTTTTGGTATTTAATGGTGTGTAAATTCTGAACTTCCTCCCTAGCCCCCTTCAGTTCTGCTAGTAAACGGGTGTCTAGTGGTGAGTTTTTGTGCTTCTTTTCTAGGTTGCGTATAGTGGATAGGAGTGTTGAAAACTTGATTCTGGTCTGTTTAGCCAAGAAGGCTTTTTGTTTAATCAGTTCCCCTCGCAAGACACACTTATGTGCCTCCCAAATAGTTTGTTTTGGCAAGTCTGCTGTATCATTTAGGAGGAAGTAGTCAGTGAGCGTAGTCTCTATTTTACCCTTAATTGCTTGGTTATTGAGCATGTGATCATCGAATTTCCAGAGAAAGGGGCGGTCCGGGGTCGTGGGCCAATTTAGTTTACAAAGGACAGGGGCATGGTCGGACCAAGTCATAGGAAGAATTTGTGTTTGTGCTACATGAGCTAACGTCAGTTGGTCGGTAAAAATGTAGTCAATTCTCGTGTACAGGTCATGGGGATGTGAAAAAAACGTGTAGTCTCGTCTTATGGGGTATTGAGTCCTCCATGTATCGGGTATTGCTATCTCTTCCAATCTGGCATTACATTGTTTGATGACCCTTTTTGGGACTGAAGTTACTCCCTTAGAGGTGTCGAGTTGTGGGTCTAAGGGCATATTAAAGTCTCCAGCAAGGAGCAAAGCTCCCCTCTGTAGCTCCAAAATTGTATTTGTTAGTTTTGTCATAAATTTGTTTTGCTCTTGGTTAGGGAAGTATGCATTCACCAAGGTCACAGGTTTGTTGTGTAGGGAGCCCATCACTATCAGGTAACGACCCTCTGGGTCTCTTTCCTCATGTGTCACTTTAAAGGCTGTTGAGTGCTTTATGAGAATTCCCACCCCATTTCTTTTAGTAGGGCCAGAGGCAAAAAACATTAGTGGGAATTTGGCGTTGAGCCAGCGGGGTTCCCTTCCTTTCTTGAAGTGGGTCTCTTGTAGATAGAAAATATCACATTGTAATCTAGTTACATCTCTTATTAAATTAGACCTCTTTTCAGGTATGTTAATACCCTTAACGTTGAGTGTCATAATAGTTAGGTTGTGTGTAGATTGAGACGCCATCTTATATTGTGAGTGTATGGTTGAGGGGATAAGGGAGGGTAGTGGGAAAGAGGGAGAAGGGGTGGGAGGGAGGAAAAAAAAAAAAAAAAAAAAAGGGGTAGTAGAAAAGAAAAGACAGAAGTCAGTTAAATAATAGAGAAATTTCAGTAAGCCTGAAGAGATATAGCAAGAGGAAGAAGAAAAAAGAAAAAAGAGAACACATACTATTCTTCCCGGTAGTAACAGAGAGGAACAGGGAAGGATAGCAAAGGTAGCGTGGGGTCTGTATCCACACGCCCGGTCAAAAAGTTAAGAGGATAAAAAAGAAAAAGGATAAGAATGAACGTTACCTTATCTTAAGAGAACAAATAGCTTAACAGGTGTTGAAAACAACAGGAGCAAGCATATGCAACATTTCAGAAAATAAACCCTCATTCAAAGCTGAACAATTATATTACAAACTGTTAGGAAACATCAAGATTGAGTTTTCCCTCCCAACCAGTAACTCTTTCAGTAATGGTACTTATTTGCCCGCAATGGGGGTGTATTGTGTAAGCCTGGGAATTAATGCAGTGCTAGTCCCATTTCCCCCTATTGATGATTGCCTTTTCAAATATGGTATAATATGGATTGATAAGTCAGCAAAAGTTATTAGGCTGTTTGTGCTACATTATACAAAGAGGGGGGGTCTAACTCCACCGAGGGCAGTGTATAGTATGTCTGTCATCAAGACCTCTCAGTGGGATACGTCAAATGGCATAGTACTCCATCCCACATGGGATAATATGATAGTGGGGTAGCTGAAGGAGGAGTGTGGACTCCATCTAAATAGTATCTATTCGGGGCGGATATTTAGGGTCTCTGCTCTCTCAGTGTGATCTATATTTTAATGGTTTCTGTATTATGGCTTCACAATCTATATAGTCCCTCCAGGGCGCTATCACCTGTAGCTATACACTTTAAAGACTTAACTATAAGAGTCTATTTGCTTTCAGCGTATGGGGCCATTAAGTGACATAAAGTAAACAAGAACAGGCATCGAAACACAACATAACATAAAATAACAATTCTGTGATTCAACAACCATAGCAGAACATAGCCCCAGTTGGGTGAGTCAATTTTCCCACATAGGGGGAGCGCCATTAGGGTGCCATAAGAAAAGGACAATAATACTTATCAATGCCTCCTGATGTATCATCTAACTGCAGCGGTGGGCTGATGGTGGCTGCTCAGGTGTCCAGCGCCCGAGCAGTATCTCCGGCTCTTTGTGAGGAAGCACTACATGATGGTTGTTCGTAGCACTCAGGGTGTTGTATGTTGATCCCAAGGACTCTACAGAATTCTGGAAGGTCAGGCGGTGATCTGTAGATTACCTGTGCTCCGTTTTTAGAGGCCACAATGCAGACAGGAAATCCCCATTTATATTGTATTCCATGTGATTGAAGTTCGGTGGTTATGAATTTTAGATCCCTTCTCTTTTGAAGAGTGATCAAGCTTAAGTCCGAAAATATCTGTAGGGGGATCCCCGCATGTGTTATGTTCTTGAGAGTTCTTGCCCTCTGGGTTATGGACTCCTTATCCTTGTAACTAAGGAATTTGACAATAATGTCTCTCGGCGGGGCTTTTGGTGGAGGCCTGGGTCTCAAGGCCCTATGAGCCCTTTCAATGGGGATATTTGCAGATTCCGGTGTTCCTTTTAGGGTGCGAAATAACTCCTGAAGGTAGCCCTCTAGTGCCACATTAGAAACAGATTCCGGTACCCCTCTGATCCTGACGTTATTCCGTCTGCCCCTATTGTCTAAGTCCTCCATCTTGGAGAGTAGAAATTGTATATGTTCTTCGTGCTCTTGGATCTGTTGGGAGTTGTTTTTAACGGTACCCCGAAGGGATTCATGTCTGGTTTCAAGTATCTGTACCTGTTGTGTGACCTGAGTGATGTCTTTTTTCAGATCCCCAAACAGGGATCTCATTTCTGAGAGGACTTTGTCAATGTCATCTTTTGAGGAGATAGTGTCAAGATCTCTTCGTGTAAGGTACTCCTGTTGTTGTGTATGTTCAGGCAGTGTCATGTCTAATGCGCAATTGACAGGGGACGGAGGCCCTGTATTTGATAATTCAGATGGGGGTAGGGAGGCCTTGAGATAGTTTGTAAGGCTTGTTGATTTGTGCCCCTTCTCAGGTTTGTTGTTCTTTCTTTGCGACATAATATGCAAAGGGAAGTACCGCAATTATCTTTTGTTAAAGTAGGCCTTTATAAGTAAATGTCTTTAGGTATTATAGATCCCTGAATAGAAAGTCTATAGGCTGGGAAAGTCCTGAGTTGAGTAGTATAACTTTTAACTGCACCTGTCTCCCAATATGTTCTGATTAAAGTACCTTGCTGGGAAGGGTGTTTGTATTATTAGTACGAGTTGCACTATGTAATGGAGATTGGTAACAGGAGCAATTTCTCCCCAGCAGCTGCAGCCACGTGGGTGTGCTCTTTCAGGCAACAGTGTTCCCCTCAGCAGAAGTTAGAAAAAGGGCACCGGTTCTTCAGCCACTGTCCCCTTGAGGTGAGTTGTCAAAGATCAGGATGTGTACTCACCGGGGGTCTATGCGGTATGTGCGGGTAAGGATACCTTACTCGATGTCCCCTTGCGCCGCCGCCAGTCTCTCAAGTGATTTCTTTGCTGGATCACGTCCACAGCGTGAGCCGGTGTGATTGTTTGTCGAGTAGCGGTGTTGACCGTGAATCTCCCCGCCGCCCGAGCAAAGAGGGCTGTAGGTTCTCCAGCTGCGTGGGATCTGGTAAGCGGCAGTGCAGATAAGAGCCGCGGATGTTCTTTCTGGGATAGTTGCAGGCAGCGTAACAGGCCTCTTGAATGTGGTCCGTCAGAAACCCTCAGAGAGGCGTCAGATCTGCTAGATTTTAAGCATTAAAGCTGCAGGGTGGTGTGCATAAATAGTTCCTGCAATTTTAGAGTTATATGAGGTATAGTTCACTAATAAATTTATTTTGACCGGGCGTGAGGCATCAGAGCAAAATTCTAGTCAGCCATCTCCCTGCGTGGCTTGGCTCCGCCCCCAACAGATTTGAGTTTTATTGTTTGTTTTTTCTATTTGTCTACTCTATTAACTTCTATGGGGAATACGTGAACATGCACGCAATTTGGCTGTTTAGATTACACGTTTTAACGAGCGAGCAAAATAAGTTATTTTGCAATTTGTAATAGCTGTGCAACCCAAAATGCGAAACAGCCATATCGCGTGCAGAGTTTTTCGCAAATGATTTGTCGTGTGACTTGTAATCTTGCCCTAAATCTTGATAATGTTGCTATCAACTGTCCCAAACTTTTTTGGTTTCCAAATATCCTATAAACTTAAAGGGGTAATAATTTTTAGAATTTCTAAGAGCATTTTTAGATAATTCTGCAAAAATTTAAAAAAAAACACTTCACACAAGCTTTGCTATATCACAATTTCTCAAAACGTTCACACAAACATTCTGGATATCACACATAGGTGCATATCATGCAAAAGTAAACCTCAGTTATCTGTCAGGTAAGATTTTTACAGTCTCTTGTCCTCAATAACCCCTTCCTCAAACTTCTAAGGTCAGTGCTTCATCTACTGTCTGTTAGTTAAATACATTTTCTTGTAATCTAACAATTATACTTGATTTATTTTGTGTGTCTGCCCTATTTAATATTATTTGCTTGGATAGTGGCATGTTTATATTGACCCTAGGAGCTGCTGTATGTGATTTATTATTGAAATAGGGTGCCAAACACTACAGTTGAAACCAGAAAAAAACTGGATGTTGGTATTAAAGCAATCAAATTAAACATTAGCGGCTAGATTACGAGTTTTGCGTTATGAGTGAAAAAGCTTCATAACGCTGCTTTTTTCACTACCGCTGGTAGTACGAGTTTTGCATATATATCTGTACCGCCTATTGTTTTGGCCGTAACGCAATGTAACTACTGTAGCTTTCAAAAAGTTATTTTTCAATGGGACTTCCACAGCGCAGGTATTACGAATTTGACTGTCCGGCCAAAAAGTGAGCGGTACAGCCGATAACTACAAGATCCATACCGTAAACTGAAAATCAGTAGTTATGGCTTTTTTGTTACAAATCCGTAACATAAAACTCATAACTAAAGTGCTAAAAAGTACACTAACACCCATAAACTACCTATTAACCCCTAAACCAAGGCCTTCCCACATCGCAAACACTAAAATAAAATTAACCCCTAACTTGCCGCTCCCGACATCGCCGCCACTAGAATAAACATATTAACCCCTAAACCGCCGTACTCCCGCATCACAAACACTAGTTAAATATTATTAACCCCTAATCTGCTTCCCTAACATCGACGCAACCTACATTACTGTTATTAACCCCAAATCTGCTGCCCCCAAAATCGGCGCCACTATACTAAAGTTATAAACCCCTAAACCTAACCCTAAGTGGAACCCTAACACCCACTAACTTTAATATAATTAAAATAAATCTAAATAAAAATTACTATCATTAAAGGGACACTGTACCCAAATTTTTTCTTTTGTAATTCAGAAAGAGCATGCAATTTTAAGCAACTTTCTAATTTACTCCTATTATCAATTTTTCTTCGTTCTCTTGCTATCATTATTTGAAAAAGAAGGCATCTAAGCTATTTTTTGGTTTCAGTACTCTGGACAGCACTTTTTTATTGGTGGATGGATGTATCCACCAATCAGCAATGAGAACCCAGGTTGTTCACCAAAAATGGGCCGGCATCTAAACTTACATTCTTGCATTTCAAATAAAGATACCAAGAGAATGAAGAAAATTTGATAATAGGAGTAAATTAGAAAGTTGCTTAAAATTTCATGCTCAATCTGAATCACGAAAGAAATTTTTTGGGTACAGTGTCCCTTTAACTAAATAATTCCTATTTAAAACTAAATACTTACCTATAAAATAAACCCTAAGCTAGCTACAATATAACTAATAGTTACATTGTAGCTATCTTAGGTTTTATTTTTATTTCACAGGCAACTTTGCATTTATTTTAACTAGGTAGACTAGTTACTAAATAGTTATTAACTATTTGCTAGCTACCTAGTTAAAATAAGTACAAATTTACCTGTAAAATAAAACCTAACCTGTCTTACACTAACACCTAACCTTACACTGCAATTAAATAAATGACATTAATTAAATACAATTAACTAAATTACAAAAAACACTAAATTATACAAAATAAAAAAGAAATTATATATTTAAACTAATTACACCTAATCTAATAGCCCTATCAAAATAAAAAAGCCCCCCAAAAATAAAAAACCCAGCCTAAACTAAACTGCCAATAGCCCTTAATCAGCTCTTTTACCTGTAAAAAAAATTCAAAGTATCCCCCAACAGTAAAACCCACTACCCACACAACCAAACCCCCTAAATAAAATCCTATCTAAAAAACCTAAGCTCCCCATTGCCCTGAAAAGGGCATTTGGATGGGCATTGCCCTTAAAAGGGCATTTAGCTCTTTTTCAGCCCAAACCCTAAGCTAAAAATAAAACCCACCCAATAAACCCTTAAAAAAACATAACTAACCCCCGAAGATCCACTTACAGTTTTTGAAGACTGGACATCCATCCATCCTCAACGAAGACGAGAGAAGTCTTCATACAAGCGGCAAGAAGTCCTCAACGAAGCCGGGAGAAGTCTTCATCCAAGCGGCAAGAAGTGGTCCTCCAGACGGGCAGAAGTCTTCATCCAGACGGCATCTTCTATCTTCATCCTTCCGACGTGGAGCGTTTCTATCTTCAAGACATTCGGCGCGGAGCATCCTCTTCTTTCAAATCCTCTTGAAGAATGAAGGTTCCTTTAAATGTTGTCATCCAAGATGGCGTCCCTTGAATTCCGATTGGCTGATCGGAATTAAAGTTGAAAAAGGATTGAGCTCGCATTCTATTGGCTGTTCCAGTCATTGAGGATGGATGTCCGGTCTTCAAAAACTGTAAGTGGATCTTCGGGGGTTAGTGTTAGCTTTTTTTAAGGGTTTTTTGGGTGGGTTTTATTTTTAGCTGAAAAAGAGCTAAATGCCCTTTTAAGGGCATTGCCCATCCAAATGGCAATGGGGAGCTTAGGTTTTTTAGATTTTATTTGGGGGTTTGGTTGTGTGGGTAGTGGGTTTTACTGTTGGGGTGTTGTTTGTATTTTTTTTACAGGTAAAAGAGCTGATTTCTTTGGGGCAATGCCCAGCAAAAGGCCCTTTTAAGGGCTATTGGCAGTTTAGTTTAAGCTAGGGTTTTTTTTATTTTGGGGGGCTTTTTTATTTTGATAGGGCTATTAGATTAGGTGTATTTAGTTTAAATATTTGATCATTCCTTTTTTTTTGTGTAATTTAGTGTTTTGTTTTTTTTGTAATTTAGTTAATTGTATTTAATTAATGTAATTTATTTAATTGTGTTGTCCTTACAATTAGGAGTTAGTGTAAGACAGGTTAGGTTTTATTTTACAGGTAAATTTGTATTTATTTTAGCTAGATAGTTAGTAAATAGTAACAAACAACACTAGAATGAGGACTAATGTAAACCAAAAAGCTTTAGTAATGTTTGTTTTTATTATGTGGGTGTAATGTTTTCAAGCCGGGGAGTTTGTAAGTCAGACGCGGACTCTTAAGTGGCAAGTGTACCTTGGGTGTTAGTTGTGGGGTGTACAGAAAATCTCATGGGCAGCAATCAATTTATTATAGAGAGAGTTTGTGCCTGCTAACTTCTGAGGGACCTGGGGTTAGTCGTGATTTGGAGTCTGGGCTTATCAGGTTAGTCAGGGCTAGAACAGCCAGTGTTAGTTATAGTTAGGCAGGGCCGCCACTAGAAATTTTGTGGCCCCTGACTTAACCATTGATCAGCCCCCCCCCCCCCTTGACATGTGCAATTTTTGACCAAGTGACTAAAACATATATGCACTTTATTCTTAAGTGTAGTCAAACTTGGAAATGTTGTAAAGTAGGTAGTAACGCACACACACACACAGAAACACACAGACACACTCATACACTGAGACACACACACACTCACACATAAGGATTCACATATAGACACTCTAGCAGACACGCAAAGAAACACACTCAGACACAGACACCCAAACAGACACTCAGCACTTGTTTACATTGACCTGACAAGTAATGAGGTAGACTACAGTTTTGTTAAAGGAGATTAAAAAAAAAAAATATGGAGTTCAACTTCTGATTATCTTTTTGTCAAGGAAGATGCCAACTAAATGATGACAACAGCATGCAGTGGCTGAAAGGAAGGACCCTGAACTGTCTAAACAATAATTTAAAGGTTAAATGGTGGATTGGTGACCTCCAGAAAGGTCTCATTAGTCTCAAAGTCTGTAGAAAGATGTGAATAATCAGTAGTAAGGTCAAAATGTCCTAAAAAGGGACAGACAATGGACACACAAACTCAAACACAAACTTGCACATACACCCAAGGAAACACCGACAGAGACAGCCTCAGAAAACACACAAAGACATACACACACACACAAAGAGATACCCACAGAAAACACACAGACATACACACACAGAGAGACAACCACATAAAACACAGAAAGACATAGTACATACACACAAACTCTCACTGAGACATCCACAGAGAACACACAAAGACATACACACACTCTCACAGAGACACCCACAGAAAATGCACAGACATACACACACCCTCACAGAGACACCCACAGAAAACACACACCCTCACAGAGACATCCACAGAAAACACATACATACATACATACATACATACAAACACAGACCCACCCTCACAGAGACGTCCATAGAAAACACAGAGACATACACACCCACCCTCACAGAGGCATCCAGAGAAAATACACAAAGACATACATACACACACCCTCAAAGAGACACCCATAGAAAAAGCACAAAGACATACACACACACCCTCACAAACATCCACAGAAAATGCACAAAGACATACACACCCACCCTCACAGAGAGACCCACAGAAAAAAATACATACACACTCATAGAGACACAAACAAAAGCACAAAGACATAAACACAGACACCCACAGAAACACTCACAGGAGGTAACATTTCTGCACATTGCATCCCCTAAATCAACAGTGTGTGACATGCATGATAAAAAAAATTGCAGAAATTAAGAGATCACTTTTTAAAGAATCATATTTGTAAATGTGCAAACAAAAATAATTCTGTGAATTCACAATTGTACATTAATGATCTGGATAGATGGCTAGATGAAGAAAAGTACTTTTTAAAGGTTGACATATGTTTGTTTTTCCCAAATTTCCCCAACCAAGAGCACCACTTCAAATATAGTGTACAAATGTTTCCATCTGTCAGCTGTACTTATGGATTTTGAAAATGCTGTACTCTATATGGTCTTGGTGGAACCATAAGCTGTGGTACTCATACCATTAGATCTGGTTAAATGCAGGATTTAGGCTTGTTTATATGTATTTCAAAATTAAGTCAGCTGTAGTGTAAACTGAACAGTTTTTAGTTAAACTGTCTCATTTCAAACACTGAGCAATCTTAGTCTAAGAGTATAACATTTTATGCAGATGTAAAAATCTTAGATAAAATTCCTCCTCCATATTTGCCAGAAGGGCACCTACCATTTGTGTATTGAGGAGGAAATATTTCTGCATGGCTTTAAATATAGAATTTCTAATGCATTGTCAAATAATCATAAATACACTGCTGCTAAAAAAATGTATTTTTATTGACCCCTGGCCCCACCATACAACTACTACTACACTGAAGTTACAAGCCGAAATTGCACAAAGAAATAAAAAATATTTACTTAGTAAGTCCTACCTCCTCTGCAATGCTGTCCACACTGTACAAACAAAGGCATCTATTTATCAAGCCATCAACTGACTTGCATTCGACGGCACCAATACGCTCGCCTAAGATCGCCTAACATCGCTGCCGCGGACCTGAATACGTTCTCCAAAATTATCAAAAAAGCTGTCAAAAAGCTGTGCACCAAGTACGGTGCGATGAGCAGCGGACTGTTGTTAACTAACAGTCATCGATCTCGCTGCTCTTCGGCTTTTTTACAGCTTTCTTGGTACCCTGTCACTAAACACCCACACTATACTATACTGTTTACCCCCTAAACCGCCGCACCCAGACCCCGCCGCAACTCTAATAAATGTATTAACCCCTAAACCACCACTCCCAGACCCCGCCACAACTAAATAAACTTATTAACCCCTAAACTGCTGCTCCCGGAGCCCACCGCCACCACCTACATTATATTTATTAACCCCTAATCTGCCCCCCTACACCGCCGCAACCTACCTACATTTATTAACCTCTAATCTGCCGCCCCCAACGTCGCCGCCAGTAAATTAAATTTATTAACCCCTAAACCTAAGTCTAACCCTAACCCTAACACCCCCTTACTTAAATATAATTCAAATAAATCTAAATAAATATTACTAATATTAAACAAATTATTCCTATTTAAAACGAAATACTTACCTTTAAAATAAACCCTAAGATATCTACAATATAACTAATAGTTACATTGTAGCTATTTTAGGGTTTATATTTATTTTACAGGCAACTTTGTATTTATTTTAACTAGGTGCAATAGTTATTAAATAGTTATTAACTATTTAATAACTACCTAGATAAAATAAATTCAAATATACCTGTAAAATAAATAAATACCTGTAGATAAAAACAATTACACCTAACACTACACTATAATTAAATAAATTCCCTAAACTAAATACAATTTAATACAATTTAAAAAATTATCTAAAGTACAAAAAAACCCCACTAAATTACAGAAAATAATAAACAAAGTACAAGATTTTTAAACTAATTACACCTAATCTAATCGCCCTAACAAAATAAAAAATCCCCCCCAAAATAAAAAAAAACCCTACCCTACACTAAATTACAAATAGCCCTTAAAAGGGCCTTTTGCGGGGCATTGCCCCAAAGTAATCAGCTCTTTTACCTATAAAAAAAAAAATTACAACCCCCCCAACATTAAAACCCACCACCCACACAACCAACCCTACTCTAAAACCCACCCAATCCCCCCTTAAAAAAAACTAACACTAGCCCCTTGAAGATCACCCTACCTTGAGAAGTATTCACCCAACCGGGCCGAAGTCCTCAATGATGCCAGCAGAAGTGGTCCTCCAGACAGGCAGAAGTGGTCCTCCAGACAGGCAGATGTGGTTCTCCAGACAGGCAGAAGTCTTCATCCAGGTGGCATCTTCTATCTTCATCCATCTGGCACGGAGCGGCTCCATCTTCAATACATTCCAATCAGCCAATAGAATGCAAGCTCAATCCTATTGGCTGATTGCATCAGCCAATAGGATTTTTCCTACCTTAATTCCGATTGGCTGATAGAATTCTATCAGCCAATTGGAATTGAAGGGACGCCATCTTAGAGTAGGGTTGGTTGTGTGGGTGGGTTTTAATGTTGGGGTGGGTTGTAATTTTTTTTTTACAGGTTAAAGAGCTGATTACTTTGGGGAAATGCCCCACAAAAGGCCCTTTTAAGGGCTATTTGTAATTTAGTGTAGGGTAGCGTTTTTTTATTTTGGGGGGGATTTTTTATTTTCTTAGGGGGATTAGATTAGGTGTAATTAGTTTAAAAATCTTGTACTTTGTTTATTATTTTCTGTAATTTAGTGGGGGGGTTTTGTACTTTAGATAATTTTATTTAATTGTATTTAGTTTAGGGAATTTATTTAATTGTAGTGTAGTGTTAGGTGTAATTGTAACTTAGGTTAGGTTTTATTTTACAGGTATATTTGTATTTGTGTATTTATTTTAACTAGGAAGCTATTAAATAGTTAATAACTATTTAATAACTATTTTACCTAGTTAAAATAAATACAAAGTCGCCTGTAAAATAAAAATAAACCCTAACGGCTAGATTTAGAGTTTTGTCCGTAACGACCCGCGTAGCTAACACTGGCTTTTTTCTGGCCGCACCTTTAAAATAACTCTGGTATTGAGAGTCCACAGAATGGCTGCGTTAGACTCCAAAAAAGGAGCGTACAGCATATTTAACGCTACTGCAACTCTCGATACCAGAGTTGCTTACGGAAGCGGCCAGCTTCAAAAATGTGCTCGTGCACGATTCCCCCATAGGAAACAATGGGGCTGTTTGAGCTGAAAAAAAACCTAACACCTGCAAAAAAGCCGCGTTCAGCTCCTAACGCAGCCCCATTGTTTGCTATGGGGAAACACTTCCTACGTCTGCACCTAACACTCTAACATGTACCCCGAGTCTAAACACCCCTAACCTTACACTTATTAACCCCTATTCTGCCGCCCCCGCTATCGCTGACCCCTGTATATTATTTTTAACCCCTAATCTGCCGCTCCGTAAACCGCCGCTACTTACATTATCCCTATGTACCCCTAATCTGCTGCCCCTAACACCGCCGACCCCTATATTATATTTATTAACCCTTAATATGCCCCCCACAACGTCGCCTCCACCTGCCTACACTTATTAACCCCTAATCTGCCGAGCGGACCGCACCGCTATTATTATAAAGTTATTAACCACTAATCCGCCTCACTAACTCTGAAGTGAGCATTAGAATTCTAACGACAAAACTCCAGCCGCAGAAAAAATCAGTAGTTAAGAGCTTTCTGGGCTAACGCCGGTTCATAAAGCTCTTAACTACTGTACTCTAAAGTACACTAACACCCATAAACTACCTATGTACCCCTAAACCGAGCCCCCCCCCACATCAATAACCCTATAATAAATAGTATTAACCCCTAATCTGCCCTCCCTAACATCGCGACACCTAACTTCAATTATGAACCCCTAATCTGCCAACTGGAGCTCACCGCTATTCTAATAAATGTATTAACCCCTAAAGCTAAGTCTAACCCTAACACTAACACCCCCCTAAATTAAATATAATTTTAATCTAACGAAATTAATTAACTCTTCTTAAATAAATTATTCCTATTTAAAGCTAAATACTTACCTGTAAAATAAATACTAATATAGCTACAATATAAATTATAATTATATTATAGCTATTTTAGGATTAATATTTATTTTACAGGTAACTTTGTATTTATTTTAACCAGGTACAATAGCTATTAAATAGTTAAGAACTATTTAATAGCTAAAATAGTTAAAATAATTACAAATTTACCTGTAAAATAAATCCTAACCTAAGTTACAATTAAACCTAACACTACACTATCAATAAATAAATTAAATAAAATACCTATAATTATCTACAATTAAACCTAACTCTACACTATCAATAAATAAATTAAATACAATTTCTACAAATAAATACAATGAAATAAACTAACTAAAGTACAAAAAATAAAAAAATATTTACAAACATTAGAAAAATATTACAACAATTTTAAACTAATTACACCTACTCTAAGCCCCCTAATAAAATAACAAAGCCCCCCAAAATAAAAAAATGCCCTACCCTATTCTAAATTACTAAAGTTCAAAGCTCTTTTACCTTACCAGCCCTGAACAGGGCCCTTTGCGGGGCATGCCCCAAGAAGTTCAGCTCCTTTGCCTGTAAAAAAAAACATACAATACCCCCCCCCAACATTACAACCCACCACCCACATACCCCTAATCTAACCCAAACCCCCCTTAAATAAACCTAACACTAAGCCCCTGAAGATCTTCCTACCTTATCTTCACCATACCAGGTTCACCGATCGATCCAGAAGAGCTCCTCCGATGTCCTGATCCAAGCCCAAGCGGGGGACTGAAGAAGTCCATGATCCGGCTGAAGTCATCATCCAAGCGGGAGCTGAAGAGGTCCATGATCCGGCTGAAGTCTTCATCCAAGCGGGAGCTGAAGAGGTCCATGATCCGGATGAAGTCTTCTATCAACGGCATCTTCAATCTTCTTTCTTCGGGAGCCATCATCTTCCATCCGACGCGGAACATCCTTTTCTCCCGAAGTCTACTCGCCGAATGACGGTTCCTTTAAATGACGTCATCCAAGATGGCGTCCCTCGAATTCCGATTGGCTGATAGGATTCTATCAGCCAATCGGAATTAAGGTAGGAATATTCTGATTGGCTGATGGAATCAGCCAATCAGAATCAAGTTCAATCCGATTGGCTGATCCTGGTTAAAATAAATACAAAGTTACCTGTAAAATAAATATAAATCCTAAAATAGCTATAATATAATTATAATTTATATTGTAGCTATATTAGTATTTATTTTACAGGTAAGTATTTAGCTTTAAATAGGAATAATTTATTTAAGAAGAGTTAATTAATTTCGTTAGATTAAAATTATATTTAACTTAGGGGGGTGTTAGTGTTAGGGTTAGACTTAGCTTTAGGGGTTAATACATTTATTAGAATAGCGGTGAGCCCCAGTCGGCAGATTAGGGGTTAATAATTGAAGTTAGGTGTCGGCGATGTTAGGGAGGGCAGATTAGGGGTTAATACTATTTATTATAGGGTTATTGATGTGGGGGGGGGGCTCGGTTTAGGGGTACATAGGTAGTTTATGGGTGTTAGTGTACTTTAGAGTACAGTAGTTAAGAACTTTATGAACCGGCGTTAGCCCAGAAAGCTCTTAACTACTGATTTTTTCTGCGGCTGGAGTTTTGTCGTTAGAATTCTAATGCTCACTTCAGCCACGACTCTAAATACCGGAGTTAGAAAGATCCCATTGAAAAGATAGGATACGCAATTGACGTAAGGGGATCTGCGGAATGGAAAAGTCGCGGCTGAAAAGTGAGCGTTAGACCCTTTTTTGAATGACTCCAAATACCGGCGGTAGCCTAAAACCAGCGTTAGGAGCCTCTAACGCTGGTTTTCACGGCTAACGCCAAACTCCAAATCTAGGCCTAAGATAGCTACAATGTAACTATTAGTTATATTGTAGCTATCTTAGGGTTTATTTTACAGGTAAGCATTTAGTTTTAAATAGGAATAATTTATTTAATGATAGTAATATTTATTTAGATTTATTCAAATTAGATTTAAGTTAGAAGGTGTTAGGGTTAGGGTTAGACTTAGGTTTAGGGGTTAATAAATGTAATATAGTGGCAATGGCATTGGGGGCGGCAGATTAGTGGTTAATAAATGTAGGTAGGTGGCGGCGATGTAGTGGGGCAGATTAGGGGTTTATAAATATAATGTAGGTGGTGGCGGTGTAGGGGCGGCAGATTAGGGGTTAATAAGTATAATGTAGGTGGCGGTGTTTAGACTCGGGGTACATGTTAGGGTGTTAGGTGTAAACATTCCCATAGGGATCAATTGGATATTGGGCAGCAGCAAACAGAAGCTTTCGCTGCTTTCAGACTCCCATTGATTCCTATGGAATCCACCACCTCCAGGCCGGCGGATTGAAAATCAGGTACGCTGGGCCGGAATAGTGCAGAGCATACCTGGTAGTTATTTGATAACTAATAAAAGTAGTCAGATTGTGCTGAGCTTGCATTCGGTACATCTGTAATGACATAAGCATCGATCTGTGTCGGACTGAGTCCAGCGTATCGTATGCTACGGCATAAATTTCTACTTTTGCCGGTCTGTAGGGTTCGATAACTAAGGCGAATCAGGCTCGCCACAAATACGCTGCAGAATTCCAGCGTATTTGCGGTTGACAGCTTGATAAATAGATGCCAAAGTGTCAAGTCTGTCTCACACTGTGCATAGTGGTTTAGTGCACACTCAGAAATCCTCTCAAATGCCAATACTTTATCCCTTGTAATAACATTTCCCATGCTCAATTAGAACTCTGTTGTAGTTTCCACTGGTGGCTGCCAAAATTTAAAATATATATATATATATATATATATATATATATATATATATATATATATATATATATATATATTTTAATTGTTCTTGCCTCATGGGGCCCCCCTGGCAAATTGGGCCCCTGACAGGAGTCACCCCTGTTCCCCCTGATCGCGGCCCTGTAGTTAAGAGAGTTACGAGGGTTGGGGTTAATAGTGGTTAAGAGGATGGGTTAAATTGTAGTTATTGGGCTTGGGATAGTCACGTTTGAGGAATCAGGGTTTCCAACAGTTAGATGGGTCAGTGTTAAAAATCATTATAAATACCAGTGCAGAAGTGATTATTTTTATAGGAGGAAGCCACGGCCATCTACCATCTAAATTGTACTGGTATAAATCTGGTGTTGTAGGTGTATGCAGTAGAGATCTTACAGTTAGATTTATCCCTGTGTTGCAGATTGGCCAAAGTCTCTCACAGTTTGGGGGGCTGGGATAGTCCATTTTAGAGGGGTCAGAAGGAATTGCAGACAGGGTTCTTAGAGTTACTCATGAAGGGGGGGGGGTGTTTAGGAAAAATAGTAATGAAAGAGATAATGGAAGGAAATGAGGGGGAAGAGAAAAGATTTTGCTTTCTGTTCACATCTTTTCTCTTCCCCCTCATTTCCTTCCATTATCTCTTTCATTACTATTTTTCCTTCTCCCCCCTTCCTTCCTTTCCCCTCTTCCCCTCTCCCACTTTTTCTTTCCCCCCTCCCCCTCTCCCACCCTATTCCTTTTCTTTACCTTCCGCTCTTTTTTGTATCAAACCTCTAGAATACAACATAAACTTGGTTCACTTCTATAGATTGAAGTTCTAGATTATCCACTATAACTATCTGTATATCCTCTTCTTTAGAAAAGCTAGTCACACAAAAAATTGGTCCCAGTTTTAGATTATCCACTTTAACTATTTACATATCCTCTTCTCTAGTAAAGCTAGTCACACATAAAATTGGTCCCAGTAAAATTAAAATTACAAATTTAAAAATCTAAAAATTGACAATATTCAGGCAGTACTTTAAAGGGCCACTAAACCCAAAATCTTTCTTTCATGATTCAGATAGAGAAATTTAAACAACATTACAATGTACTTCTATTATTTATTTTGCTTCATTTTTTAGATATCCTTAGTTGAAGAAAAAGCAATGCACATGGTGAGCCAATCACACGAGGCTTCTATGTGCAGCGACCAATCAGCAGCTACTGAGCATATCTAGATATGCTTTTCCGCAAAGAAAATCAAGAGAATAAAACAGATTAGATAATATAAGTAAATTAGAAAGATGATTAAAATTACATTCTCTTTCTAAATCATGAAAGAAAAAATGTGGGTTTCATGGCCCTTTAAGGGACAATCCTGTAAAAGGAGCGGCTAAAATGAGTTACATATTTGTAATGATAATGACCAGCCCGTACTTTCCTTGATTAGGGGTCCCTTTGATGTAATATAGGTCATAAAGTGATTAGTACTAAGCAGGGTCCATAGTCTGTGCTGAATAATATTATAAGTACCTGCTGCATCTCTCAAGAGGTTAGCGCATTTAAAGTTAATCCTGTCTAGGAATAGGTGAGGTCTGTTTATGGGATTGGGGCACTTGAATTAGTGTGAAATCTCTAGCGCATCTTTCTAGTATGCTAAATGAGTTAGGTGGCTGATAGTGACTCCCAGTAGATGACGCTTGTGTGTTCAAATCTGTAGCTACATCACATTGCACGGAGCGCAAACATGTATAATCAACTCTAGTGCAGTGGGCAAGGAATGAGCAGGGACAGCATGAACACAGGAGGTGTATTCTTACAAGAAGCCTATTATGTAGTGTCTGAATGGGAGGAGAGGGACTATTAAATGTATAGGGATCTCTTATTGGTTACTGATTTGGAAGGTGTGTACCTCCAGTCCAATCAGTTAACAGGCAATTGTTTTTAAAGCTTTGAGTGAGAAATGTTAGAGTACAGCTACAAGCTGAAACATGTCAGCCTATGTTCACTTTATCTTTTTGTATCCCACACTGGAGGTTTAAACCTAGAGTATTTGCAACCCATATGTTTTTACATTTTTTGTAATAAAGGTATTGAACTTTTAAACTCTACACGGAGCAGTGCTCCTCACTTGTTTGTTTTTGATAACCCAATTAGGATAATGATACACACAGAAGGATGTGTACCTAAAGGAGCCAGATACACCAGAAGAGGACATCAGGTTTGTGGAATGGCGAGCAAATGCTAAGCAGTAGAATGTAGAATGTAGTGGGAAAATGTGCATGGCTGGTAAACTTTATTACTTTTACATAATTTTTGTATTATTTATGCATGCTCATTATCTCTCACAACACAAACATTTGGAAACTGGTTATAATATGTATGTAAAATATTTAAAATTATGAGAACTGTATCTACTGATTTAGCGCTATATTACAAGTCGTGCACTAACTTGCGCACAAGGGGTTTTGCTTGAGCACAATTGAATTAAATGTGTGTCAGGTTTACAGGCATATATACACAAATAAACACATAACAACATATATAGACGTATAAATATATATAGAGAGTGTGTGCAAAATATATACACCTGATGGCGCAGGGTCCACAGTGCAGGAGAAACAAAGTGATACCTTGTATTTATAGAGTAGGCGTCTCGTCCCTCCATGCCAGAGAAACCACCAGGATCAACGGCTTCCTCCTTAGCCGTTAGTATCCACTGGTAGTGTACTTAATGTAAGAAAAAAGGAGTAACTCCAGACAATGATCAAAATTCACAAGTAAAAATAGGGTACCATGCACAGCCTTAGTAAAAAGTAAAAATGTAGATGAAAAACTCACAGAGTAGTGGTATGGTTATGTAAGTACCACCATACTGCTACTCATAGTTTTTTGTCTCCAATTTTTAATGTATACCAATAAACAATGAATTTAACTTTTTACTAAGGCTGGGCATGGTACCCTATTTTTACTTGTGAACTTTGATCCTTGTCTGGAGTTACTCCTTTTTTTCTTAAAAATATATAGAAGTGCATTGGAGCACTTTACAGTCAAGTGGCTAAAAAACATGAACAATCATGGGCCCGATCCGATATGCAGCGTCGCCTGCAAAAGCCGGCGAAGCCGAAATTTGTGCTGGTTTGGTATAACATATATGGCGTAACCTAGAAGTTACGCTCGTATATTTCTGCCTTCGCCTGTAAAATAAATATAAACCCTAAAATAGCTACAATGTAATTATTATTATGTTAGGGTTTATTTTATAGGTAAGTATTTAGATTTAAATAGGAATATTTTAATGAATAATATTAATATTAATTAGATTTATTTTAATAAGAATTTAGTTAGGGATGTTAGAGTTAGATAGGGTTATTATACTTAATATATATATATATATAATATAATAACGATATTAACTATATTAACCCTAATATAATTAGGGTTAATATAGTTAATATATATAATATAATAACTATATTAACTATATTAACCGTAATATAATTAGGGTTAATATAGTTAATATAGATGGCGGCGGTGTAGGGGGATTAAATTAGGGGTTAATATTTTTAATTAGATGGCGGCGGTGTAAGGGGCTCACTTTAGGGGGTAGGTAAGGTAGATGGCGGCGGTGTAAGGGGCTCACTTTAGGGGGTAGGTAAGGTAGATGTCGGCGGGGTAGGGGCTCACTTTAGGGGGTAGGTAAGGTAGATGGTGGCAGGGTAGGGGCTCACATTAGGGGGTTATAGATTTAATATAGCTGGCGGCGGGGTCCGGGAGCGGCGGTTTAGGGGTTAATAACTTTATTAGGTGGCAGTGGGGTCCAGGAGCGGCGGTTTAGGGGTTAATACATTTTTTATTGTTAGGATAGTGAGGGGGGATAGCGGATAGAGGGTTAGACATGTCGGGCTATGTTTGGGAGGCATGTTAGACAGTACGGGTGATTTAATAACTTAGTCAGGTTTTGTATGCGCCGGCAGTTTCTAAAGTGCCGTAAGTCACTGGCGACTCCAGAAATTGGTACTTACGCAGATTTCTGGACATCGCTGGTTTGTCAGACTTACGGCACTTTAGCCTCTGACGGCGGCGTATATAGGATAGCTCGAGTTGCGAGCTGAAACTGCGGGCGGCGGGGGTTCCCTCGCTTGCGCCGCAAACTACGATCTTTATCGGATTGTGCCCCATATTTATGCAATAGTCATATTTAATAAAGTGTTTAACTGTGCATGTACCATAAATATTTTACATTTCAATGTTCTTCACATAGGGGAATATGATCTAAGTATTTTTAAATAGGTATTCCTATATACATCTGTATATATCTATATATATAATTTTATACATATGTATGTATATGTATGTATATATATATATATATATATATATATATATATATATATATATATATATATATATACATATACAGTATGTGTGTGTGTGGGTATATATTTCTTTTTTTACCAAAAAACAGTATGTGTATATATATATATATATATATATATATATATATATATATATATATATGAATAAATAGAGCATACACTGCTATGTGAACAACATTGGAATGTGAAATATTCATAGCACACTTGAGTAAACGTGGCCAGGTTAGCACGCGAGTAAGGGTGTTTTTTTTCCTTCAATTCATGCTCCATTGATATCTATCGAGAAATATGTTAATGCATTCGAGATTTTCTAAGTTCGCTTTTTGAATGCGTTGGCTTAGTGCTTGTGCACAAACTTTTTATTTTCAACTTGTATACAAGCACAAACCGACGGGAGCCAAAAGCCTCTGTCTAGCGCAGTTAATGCACGAACGGTAGTGCTAATTTGTGCTCCACTTGTAATCTAGCCCTTTTTAAAGTATCAGATACTTTAAATAAATACTAATGCCTAGTTAAAAGTATTATTGTTGCTGACTGATGGATATTTTGAAATACTAGAGAAAATAAACAAATTTAAAATTGTCATAACAAATAACATTGTTCGAAAATTTCACATCTGTAACTTAAAAAATTGTCAACATTCCAAGATATCAATGTGGCATTCCTAAACGTTAAATTCCACCCTATACTTCTGAAATTGGGATGTGCATATTTCTTTGCTGTGGTTAGCTGCCCAAAAGTTTATATTTAATTTTAAATGTAATAGTTAGAATTTTGTTGACAGCAGGCGTGCCTCTTTGGGAATAATGTGTGTTCAATTTTGAGAGTTTAAAGGCATTTTAACCAAACCACAGGTGTTGAGTTTAACATCTGAGTTAAGCCTTAAAATCTTTTAATTGACACCTGAGGACACATTATCATTCCTGTGGACCAGAATCTTAAACATAATATTGAGTGTGTTTGTGTGTTGTTTGTGTGATTTGGGTGCATATGTTTGTGTTTTTGTTTGCAAGAAAGTAGTTGTCATGACTCCATAATATAGCAAATGCAGAGTCAACTCTGTTATAGAGGTTGTGGAGAACAGAGTACCTACTTTCACATGTGGTGGGGTTGTTTTAAAATAAGAGGATTATGGGAGGAAACTTCTCGTTTCCTAAGCAAACTATTCTCTAACGCCTAGATTACAAGTTTTGTTGGTAAAGACCCGCGGTGCTAACAAGCCTTTTGTTTCCAGCGCTCCCTTAAGCCAACGATGGTATTACGAGTTGTCTGAATGGCTGCGTTAGCCTCAGAAAAGGGAGCGTGGAGACAAATTTAGCTCCACTTCAACTCTCAATACCAGCGTTGCCTACGGTAGCGGTAAGTTAGAAAAACGCGCTTGTGCACGATTTCCCCATAGGATACAATGGGGCTGAGCTGGCTGTTAAAAAACCTAACACCTGCAAAAAAGCAGCGTCCAGCTTCTAACGCAGCCCCATTGTTTCCTATGGGGAAACACTTTCTAAGTCTACACCTAACACCCTAACATGAACCCCGAGTCTAAACACCCCGAATCTTACACTTATTAACCCCTAATCTGCAGCCCCCGCTATCACTTACTCCTAATCTGGTGTCCCTAACATCGCTGACACCTATATTATATTTATTACCCCCTAATCTGCCCCCCCAATGTTGCGGCCACCTACCTACACTTATTAACCCCTAATCTCCCGACCGGACATCGCCGCCACTATAATAAATGTATTAACCCCTAAAACCGCCGCACTCCCTCCTCGCAAACACTATAATAAATTGTATTAGCAATTAATCTGCCCTCCCTAACATCGCCGCCATCTACCTTCAATTATTAACCCCTAATCTCCCGACCCCAACGTCTTCACTCAGCCGAGCCGAATTCTTCATCCAAGCGGGCCAGAAGAGGTCCTCCATCCGGTTGAAGTCTTCATCCAAGTGGGGCAGAAGAGGTCTTCCATCCCATTGAAGTGTTCATCCAAGCGGCATCTTCTATCTTCATCCATCCGGAGCGGAGCGGCAGCATCCTGAAGACCTCCGACGCTGAACATCTATCCTGGCCGACGACTGAACGATGAATGACGGTTCCTTTAAATGACATCATCCAAGATGGCGTCCCTCGAATTCCGATTGGCTGATAGGATTCTATCAGCCAATCGGAATTAAGGTAGGAAAAATCTGATTGGCTGATTCAATCAGCCAATCAGATTGAAGTTCAATCCGATTGGCTGATCCAATCAGCCAATCGGATTGACCTTGCATTCTATTGGCTGTTCCGATCAGCCAATAGAATGCAAGGTCAATCCGATTAACTGATTGAATTAGCCAATCAGATTTTTCCTACCTTAATTCCGATTGGCTGATAGAATCATATCAGCCAATCGGAATTCGAGGGACGCCATCTTGGATGACGTCATTTACAGGAACCGTCATTCGTCGTTCAGTCGTCGGCCAGGATGGATGTTCCGCGTCGGAGGTCTTCAGGATGCTGCCGCTCCGCTCCGGATGGATGAAGATAGAAGATGCCGCTTGGATGAACACTTCAATCGGCTGGAAGACCTCTTCTGCCCCGCTTGGATGAAGACTTCAACCGGATGGAGGACCTCTTCTGCCGTGCTTGGATGAAGAATTTGGCTCGGCTGAGTGAAGACGACTCAAGGTAGGGAGATCTTCAGGGGGTTAGTGTTAGGTTTTTTTAAGGGGGGTTTGGGTGGGTTTTAGAGTAGGGGTGTGTGGGTGGTGGGTTGTAATGTTGGGATGGTATTGTATTTTTATTTACAGGTAAAAGAGCTTATTACTTTGGGGCAATGCCCCACAAAAAAACCTTTTTAGGGCTGGTAAAAGAGCTGATTACTTTGTAATTTAGGATAGGGTAGGGCATTTTATTATTTTGGGGGGCTTTTTACTTTATAAATATTTTTTTTATTTTTTGTAATTTAGTGTTTGTTTTTTTTTGTATTATAGTTTAGTTTATTTAATTGTATTTTAGTTTAGATAATTGTAGTTAATTTATTTAATTAATTTATTGATAGTGTAGTGTTAGGTGTATTTGTAACTTAGGTTAGGATTTATTTTACAGGTAATTTTGTAATTATTAACTATTTAATAGCTATTGTACCTAGTTAAATTAAATACAAAGTTGCCTGTAAAATAAAAATAAACCCTTAAATAGTTACAATGTAACTATTAGTTATATTGTAGCTATATTAGGGTTTATTTTATAGGTAAGTATTTAGTTTTAAATAGGAATATTTTTTTTCATTATAGTAAATTTATTTAGTTTAATTTAAATTATATTTAACTTAGGCGGGTGCTAGGGTTAGGGTTAGACTTAGGTTTAGGGGTTCATAAATTTATTATAGTAGTGGCCACGTTGGGGTCGGGAGATTAGGGGTTAATAATTGAAGGTAGGTGGCGGCGATGTTAGGGAGGACAGATTAGGGGTTAATAAGATTTATTATAGTGTTTGTGAGGCGGGAGTGTGGCGGTTTAGGGATTAATACATTTATTATAGTGGCGGTAATGTCCGGTCGGCAGATTAGGGGTTAATAAGTGTAGGTAGGTGGCGGTGAGGTTGGGGGCGGCAGATTAAGGGGTAATAAATATAATATAGGTGTCGGCGATGTTAGGGGCAGCAGATTAGGGGTTCATAGGGATAATGTAGGTGGTGGTGATGTCCGGTCGGAAGATTAGGGGTTAAAATGTATATTATAGAGTTTGCGATGTGGGGGGGGGCCTCGGTTTAGGGGTTAATAGGTAGTTTATGGTTGTTAGTGTACTTTTAGCACTGTAGTTAAGAGCTTTATGTTCCGGCGTTAGCCCATGAAGCTCTTAACTACTGACTTTTTTTTGCGGTTAAAGTCTTGTTGGTAGAGGCTCTACCGCTCACTTCTTCCAAGACTCGTAATACCAGCGTTAGGCAAATCCCATAGAAAAGATAGGATATGCAATTGACGTAAGGGGATTTGCGGTAGCCTCGAGTCGCGGAAAGAAAGTGAGCAGTAGACCCTTTCCTGCCTGACTCGTAATACCAGCGTTAGATAAAAAGCAGCGTTAGGACCCCTTAATGCTGCTTTTTAAGGCTAACGCAGAACTCGTAATCTCGCTGTAAGGAAATAACCCTCAGGCCTGAACAGGCCCTCTTACACTTCCCGATTGACAATATTCTCAGACACCATCACAAATTAACAGGAATGATCTGTAAAATAACCAGATTAAGCATTGCAAAATATTGGAAATCAAAACCCCCTTCTTACACATATGTTTTACGAAAATTAGAGTACCATTACCATAGGACTGGATTGACAGACAAAACCAATTTATTTCATAGTGGGAACCTTATATTATGTTTTATGAAGAAACAAGGGGTAACACTAGAAGGGATACGAGAGGGATACATGAACAATATATCTAATGCAAGAAGATATGAGAGTTGTGGGAGTCAGGTGTATGGTATGCAAAGTTATTGTTGCAGGACTCAACTGTTGTAACTGGTTAAAACTGTGCAAGACATCATGTATAACTGTGCAATGTTTTCTTGTTGCTTTTGTTTACTTTTACTTCAATAAATACAAAATATTATCAAAAAAAGAAAGTAGTTGTCATCATCTTTTTCATGGAAAGACCTCAGGTGGCCAGACAAATATATGCTTATATAGTTTATTATTTAAACAGTAAGACTGGAATAGTATACTTTTTTCATTTTAGAAACATCCTATATTATAAAAGGCCAAGTGTTTGTCTGAAGCCGTCATGCGCAGTAGAGACCAACACTTGGCCTTAAGATAGTGAGCGCGAGGTACACAGCATAGAGATAGGGAGGGCGAGGTACACAACATACAAGCAGCTGTGAGATAGGGAGTGCGAGGTACACAAACAGCTGTGAGGTCTGGGGAGCGCGGCCACGCGCTCCCCAGACCTCACAGCTGTTTGTGGGCGACGGGAGCATTGCGATGGGGGCGTGGCCGGGCATCGTGAGAGGCGTGGCCGGGCGGGTGTCGCCGCAATGGGGCGTGGCCGGGCGGGGTCCCGCAATGTGAAGACTTCAAGACAGAGCCAGAGAGGGAGCAGGAGAGGGGGGGGGCAAAGAGAAGGGGGGGCAAAAAGAAGGGGGGGGCAAAGAGAAGGGGGGGCCAAAGAGAAGGGGGGGAACCAAAGAGAAGGGGGGACAAAGAGAAGGGGGGGACAAAGAGAAGGGGGGGCAAAGAGAAGGGGGGGCCAAAGAGAAGGGGGGGGCAAAGAGAAGGGGGGCCAAAGAGAAGGGGGGGCAAAGAGAAGGGGGGCCAAAGAGAAGGGGGGGGCAAAGAGAAGGGGGGGGCAAAGAGAAGGGGGGCAAAGAGAAGGGGGAGGGCCAAAGAGAAGGGGGGGAGGGCCAAAGAGAAGGGGGGGAGGGCCAAAGAGAAGGGGGGAGAGCCAAAGAGAAGGAGGGGGGGGAGCCACGCGCAAAGAGAAGGGGGGAACCAAAGAGAAGGGGGGGCAAAGAGAAGGGGGGGGCAAAGAGAAGGGGGGGGCAAAGAGAAGGGGGGGCAAAGAGAAGGGGGGCAAAGAGAAGGGGGGGGGGGCAAAGAGAAGGGGGGAGGCAAAGAGAAGGGGGGGCCAAAGAGAAGGGGGGGCGAGTCTAAACACCCCTAACCTTACACTTATTAACCCCTATTCTGCCGCCCCCGCTATCGCTGACCCCTGTATATTATTTTTAACCCCTAATCTGCCGCTCCGTAAACTGCCGCTACTTACATTATCCCTATGTACCCCTAATCTGCTGCCCCTAACACCGCCGACCCCTATATTATATTTATTAACCCCTAATCTGCCCCCCACAACGTCGCTTCCACCTGCCTACACTTATTGACCCCTAATCTGCAAAGCGGACCGCACCGCTATTATTATAAAGTTATTAACCCCTAATCTGCCCTCCCTAACATCGCCGACACCTAACTTCAATTATTAACCCCTAATCTGCCGACTGGAGCTCACCGCTATTCTAATAAATGTATTAACCCCTAAAGCTAAGTCTAACACTAACACCCCCCTAAGTTAAATATAATTTACATCTAACGAAATTAATTAACTCTTATTAAATAAATTATTCCTATTTAAAGCTAAATACTTACCTGTAAAATAAATCCTAATATAGCTACAATATAAATTATAATGATATTATAGCTATTTTAGGATTAATATTTATTTTACAGGTAACTTTGTATTTATTTCAACCAGGTACAATAGCTATTAAATAGTTAAGAACTATTTAATAGCTAAAATAGTTAAAATAATTACAAATTTACCTGTAAAATAAATCCTAACCTAAGTTACAATTAAACCTAACAATACACTATCAATAAATAAATTAAATAAAATACCTATAATTATCTACAATTAAACCTAACACTAGACTATCAATAAATAAATTAAATACAATTCCTACAAATAAATACAATGAAATAAACTAACTAAAGTACAAAAAATAAAAAAGAACTAAGTTACAAAAAATAAAAAAATATTTACAAACATTAGAAAAATATTACAACAATTTTAAACTAATTACACCTACTCTAAGCCCCCTAATAAAATAACAAAGCCCCCCAAAATAAAAAATGCCCTACCCTATTCTAAATTACTAAAGTTAAAAGCTCTTTTACCTTACCAGCCCTGAACAGGGCCCTTTGCGGGGCATGCCCCAAGAAGTTCAGCTCTTTTGCCTGTAAAAAAAAACATACAATACCCCCCCCCCAACATTACAACCCATCACCCACATACCCCTAATATAACCCAAACCCCCCTTAAATAAACCTAACACTAAGCCCCTGAAGATCTCCCTACCTTGAGTCGTCTTCACCCAGCCGAGCCAAATTCTTCATCCAAGCGGAGCAAGAAGAGGTCCTCCATCCGGTAGAAGTCTTCATCCAAGCGGGGCAGAAGAGGTCTTCCATCCGATTGAAGTCTTCATCCAAGCGGAATCTTCTATCGTCATCCATCCGGAGCGGAGTGGCAGCATCCTTAAGACCTCCGACGCGGAACATCCATCCTGGCCGACAACTGAACGACGAATGACGGTTCCTTTAAATGACGTCATCCAAGATGGCGTCCCTCGAATTCCGATTGGCTGATAGGATTCTATCAGCCAATCGGAATTAAGGTAGGAATATTCTGATTGGCTGATGGAATCAGCCAATCAGAATCAAGTTCAATCCGATTGGCTGATAGAATCCTATCAGCCAATCGGAATTCGAGGGACGCCATCTTGGATGACGTAATTTAAAGGAACCGTCATTCGGCTAGTAGGCGTTGGGAGAAGAGGATGTTCCGCGTCGGATGGAAGATGATGGCTCCCGAAGAAAGAAGATTGAAGATGCCGTTGATAGAAGACTTCATCCGGATCATGGACCTCTTCAGCTCCCACTTGGATGAAGACTTCAGCCGGATCATGGACCTCTTCAGCTCCCGCTTGGATGATGACTTCAGCCGGATCATGGACCTCTTCAGCCCCCCGCTTGGGCTTGGATCAGGACATCGGAGGAGCTCTTCTGGATCGATCGGTGAACCTGGTATGGTGAAGATAAGGTAGGAAGATCTTCAGGGGCTTAGTGTTAGGTTTATTTAAGGGGGGTTTGGGTTAGATTAGGGGTATGTGGGTGGTGGGTTGTAATGTTGGGGGGGGGGGTATTGTATGTGTTTTTTTACAGGCAAAAGAGCTGAATTTCTTGGGGCATTCCCCGCAAAGGGCCCTGTTCAGGGCTGTTAAGGTAAAAGAGCTTTGAACTTTAGTAATTTAGAATAGGGTAGGGCATTTTATTTTGGGGGGCTTTGTTATTTTATTAGGGGGCTTAGAGTAGGTGTAATTAGTTTAAAATTGTTGTAATATTTTTCTTATGTTTGTAAATATTTTTTTATTTTTTGCAACAGTTCTTTTTTATTTTTTGTACTTTAGTTAGTTTATTTCATTGTAGTTATTTGTAGGTATTGTATTTAATTAATGTATTGATAGTGTAGTGTTAGGTTTAATTGTAGGTAATTGTAGGTATTTTATTTAATTTATTTATTGATCGTGTAGTGTTAGGTTTAATTGTAACTTAGGCTAGGATTTATTTTACAGGTAATTTTGTAATTATTTTAACTATTTTAGCTATTAAATAGTTCTTAACTATTTAATAGCTATTGTACCTGGTTAAAATAAATACAAAGTTACCTGTAAAATAAATATAAATCCTAAAATAGCTATAATATAATTATAATTAATATTGTAGCTATATTAGGATTTATTTTACAGGTAAGTATTTAGCTTTAAATAGGAATAATTTATTTAATAAGAGTTAATTTATTTAGTTACATTTAAATTATATTTTAACTTAGGGGGGTGTTAGTGTTAGGGTTAGACTTAGCTTTAGGGGTTAATACATTTATTAGAATAGCGGCGAGATTCGGTCGGCAGATTAGGGGTTAATAATTGAAGTTAGGTGTCGGCGATGTTAGGGAGGGCAGATTAGGGGTTAATAAATATAATATAGGGGTCGGCGGTGTTAGGGGCAGCAGATTAGGGGTACATAGCTATAATGTAGGTGGCGGCTCTTTGCGGTTGGCAGATTAGGGGTTAATTATTGTAGGTAGGTGGCGGAAACGTTGTGGGGGGCAGGTTAGGGGTTAATAAATATAATATAGGGGTCGGCGATGTTAGGGCAGCAGATTAGGGGTACATAGCTATAATGTAGCTGGCGGCGGCATGCGGATGGCAGATTAGGGGTTAATAAGTGTAGGTAGCTGGCTGCGACGTTGTGGGGGGCAGGTTAGGGGTTAATAAATATAATATAGGGGTCGGCGGTGTTAGGGGCAGCAGATTAGGTGTACATAAGTATAACGTAGGTGGCGGTCGGCAGATTAGGGGTTAAAAAAATTTAATCGAGTGTCGGCGATGTGGGGGGCCTCGGTTTAGGGGTACATAGGTAGTTTATGGGTGTTAGTGTACTTTTGAGCACAGTAGTTAAGAGCTTTATGAACCGGCTTTAGCCCAGAAAGCTCTTAACTACTGACTTTTTTCTGCGGCTGGAGTTTTGTCGTTAGAATTCTAACGCTCACTTCAGCCACGACTCTAAATACCGGAGTTAGAAAGATCCCATTGAAAAGATAGGATACGCAATTGACGTAAGGGGATCTGCGGTATGGAAAAGTCACGGCTGAAAAGTGAGCGTTAGACCCTTTTTTGACTGACTCCAAATACCGGCGGTAGCCTAAAACCAGCGTTAGGAGCCTCTAACGCTGGTTTTTCACGGCTACCGCCAAACTCCAAATCTAGGCCACAGATTGTGGCTTTCGAGAACACTTTTGTGACCTTAAAGAGTAGTATGTATAGGCAATTATTATCAGAAATAATGAGTCCATATTTGGCTGGATAAATGGAGGGACAATCCTGTCAACTAGACAAAGCAAACCTGTAGAGACATTTTGAGCACATTTATCTGAGGTGTTAGAAAGGAATTAAGACTAAAATGAGACTTCAGTTTTATAATATATCGTAATATATTGTATATATGAGTCTATTTAATCAAGTAAGATTGGAATGCGAGGTGTTGTCTATTGTATTGGCCCCTTCTGGGCCATAGCAAAAGAGGGAAGAAAGTTCAGTGGGCAAGAGCCACTCCTAATTGGAGGGAAGGCGGGGAAAAGGGAGGGAAGAACCTCCTATACTAATGAAGTGTAGAGTGAGAGGAGTGAGAAAGGGGAATGTCAATAGTATATATATATATATATATATATATATATATATATATATATATATATATATATATATATATATATATATATATATATATATATTTATATTTTAAAAGTTGTAGGTCATTAAACACACCTGGAACTATATATTCCTCTTGGAAAAATGAGCGTAAAACAAAGTTAAATCAAATATGTATATAGTTTATTAATATATCTTTAAAAACAAATATGTATCACTATAAAATGGACACCAGTGTCTCCTAAAATTCAGAGCTTGCGTAATATTAAAAAATATATGAACATATATATCCTTCTTCTTTATATTGTATCTAATAAAGTTAAAAACTTACAATGTTGCTAACAATGTTGCTAAAAAAAGTCTATAATTAAAAATAACCTTTTCTTCGTAATATACAAGAATTGAGTTTCAAAATTATACAATTTGTGCAAATATATATTATACAATTTGTGCAATAATTAATATCACTGTGAGCCCAATATTTTAGGGGCACAGATTAGGAAATGTCACTTGTTAAGAGACCAATTGGCCCAATGTTACCTTATAGTGTATCTGAGTGATTACACTATTTGCGGTGAGTCCGTAATGCAAAAGACTTGTTATACAATTGTCCCACAACAAATCACAGTTGGTATCTTAGCTTCTGCTTTTTATGTTGGTTTTTCGTTTTAACGGTTTTTCTTTCACCGTTCTTGTGGGTCTTTGTTGGTGATTTTCAATACTGATGTTCCTAATTATTTTGGTGCTTCCTCCTTTCGGTCTGTGACCGATCGCTTCTGCTGATGATAAAATCAACTCAGGGACCAGGGTATTTCTGGCTCTCAGCTGATGATCAGTCAGGTGAGGGCATGTTTACATGACGTCACTTCCGGCTAGTTATTGTACCAAGGCAATTAGAGTGACTCTATTTGTGTTTTCATACTACCGTGTTCTGTATTAGAGGAGTCCTCCTGAGGGATTAAAGTTAGAACGTTGCTTGTCATTCCATGTTCAGGTTGGTTAGTTCTCAGGACTACTAACAAGTGATGTAAAATATATATATCGGTATATAACCAGCATTTCCACATGAGTAGACTAGATCAATAATGCAATAAGTACCCCCTAGACAGATGTTCTACATAGCACATATAGTGAGTTGGAGCTCTCATGTAAATTGACACAATAGTCCCCTAAAGAGATGACCTAAAATGTTCTATAGTGGTAAATGTGGTAACTAAGAATAAGTGAAAGTATTCAGGGATGTGCTCAATATATCCTATGCAAACATGTCCCATCTGAGTAAGAACACTTGACATATAGGTAAGTCAGCAACCTCCCATAATATATATAGTAAGATACATAGTCTATGTAGGGCATAGGTAAAAGGTCCATATTAAGTCTTGTCTAAAAGCATCTGGTGACATGACATATAGGAGTGGGTGTTAGTATCCATTATAACTGTATCAGTAATAGTGTAGCAAAAACCCAATAGTAGAAGTATGCACACCCTAAAAGAAGGTAATATTAACAGAACATTTATAGATACGGAAAATAGGTTAATATGTAATTAAAAGTCAACCTATGAGTGTAAGGAGTCTATCTGGAACCTACACACCGTTGTACTGGAACAGTAGTATATCATATAGGAGTACTGAGGTACTAGAGGTAATATTGCACTGTACGTTACTGCGAGACCAAAAGTTTTCAGGTGGAGTGAGAAATTACACCATGGTTTCTAAGAGGCTACATTTGGACCCAACTGAATTCGGGATATAGAAGGGAGATTAACAAATGCCACGGTCTCTCCGGTACCTCAGCCCTGAACAGAACATCAGTATCTGATACATTTTGCAATAAAATGGTATATAGGGTAGTGTAGGGAATCTAGCTCTTGGACCTTAGCACATAAGTATATGAGTGGTTCGCTTCTGTTATAAATATGGGAGAGACCAGCATGGGTTAGCAAGGATTATACCTATAGCAACTAGTCAGGAATACCAGGATGTTAGTTACTCAACTGGAGACAAACTCAGGCCTGCTTTAATATAAATGGAGAAGTATGTCCAAACACCTAAGGTGTTAGCAATTCAAATGAGCTTAATTAAGGTAGCCTGTTTGGCTAATGATAGAGCAGAGTAACATGTCTTAGGCTTATGAACAATATTAACTAGAATTTGGATTTGAATAATTTAAGATGATGGTTAATAGCTGTGTTCTAGTTAGGGCTGCATACATTATAATGTGTCCTACTAACTGGAGGAGCATGTAATCATTAGAGTAAAAATGGTTAGTAAGACACAGGCGTATTGTTAATTTGTCATTACCAGATAAGCTGCCTTAATACCGGAACCCAAGTATGCACAAACCACATCCACCAATCTTCAAGCATATGCTAGAAGTATACATCATAGAGTTAGCTAGAGATAACTATAGCTAGGCTTCAAATGAAATCATTATCATAAAATGCTATACCAAGATGAAAATGCAGCACCATGTATAGTTAGAGTTCTGAGCATTGCGTGGCATAAAGGCAATCAAAAGGGATATTGGGACTGCTTATAAAAAACAAGTTTACTAGCTAACATATAAAGAGCTATGGCAAAGCTTAACGCAAAAACATTAACATAAAATTCTATGACCTGATGGAAAAGCAGTGCTACATACATTTGAGGCGTGGAGTACTGCATGATATAAAGGTAGCTAGAATACACAACAGGACTGCTTATAGAGACAAGTTTCCTAACCAACATGTAATGGAATCCCGAAGAAGTGCAAAAACAATCATCAGTGTCCAACTGTAAAAGGATACAGCGTTCTCACTGTCTATTGAACAGACATAAGGGTTGGTAGTAGGCAGACATATGAAGCGTGTCCTCCTGGGTCCCATATTGGGTTGCAACTACTTTGTAGGATCAAGTGACAAAAGTCCTGTGTGGGCAGCATCAAGTGGTGTTTGTCAGAATACCCACTCTGGTGTAACGTAGTGGCATTGATCTTCCCTCTGAAAAAGTGGGAATCTCCTACCAGAATTATACGTTCTTCAGGAACCGTGCAGGCACCCAGTTCATCAGAGCATGGGATTGTATTACCTTGCAATGCGGTAGATTTCAAACTAGGTTTATGCCTCTCCAGTGAGACCTCAAGGACCCGGTCTGGGCACGGCCCCATAGCACGCTTTGCTGAGACATCTAAGCAGGTACCTGCCACAGCCACAGGGTCTGCTAGAAAGGCAGGAGAAAATGCCAGCCGGATCTCCTCAGTGAGCGAAGTGGTATAAGAATCTAACCGGACCATTAGTCCAGCAACCGATCTCTGATGCAAGTCTCCATTGTAAAATATGTATTTTGCAGTTACCTCGTTAAGATCAGTAATCACTCAGGGATTCTGGATCACCTTCTTTATCACTGAACCTTTAAACCTGGGGTGTCGACTTCTCTCAGCGGTTCTTGTGGGGTGAGGTATTCTCGCCAGAGATTTGCCTCAAGCGTCCATCTCAAGTAGGTCTGTGGAGTAGTTCGGGTTGTTGGTGTATCTGTGCCATAATTATGAAGGCCGCATAGATAATGGCTAGTTCTTGCCTCTAAATTGTGTCGGAGCTTCTTGAAACTTTGCCTAAGTAAGGCTCGTCATTATCTCCATTGAGTCTGGGTGTCAGTGGTGCTATTTTCATAGCTTGTTTGCGCCAGTAATTGCGGTTTACGGAGCTCTCTCATAAAGCAGCCATCATGATAATGTATCCGGTGGGCCCCCCCCCCCACCGGATACGTTATGTTTTTAACTGTATACATTGGCTATAGCTATCCTCTTGGTAATGGGATGATGGATGTACGTTGTACAAGTGAATATTGTATTTGATGGCTATTGATGGTAAAGTTATGCCATATGTGGTTGCGATTTACATGGAGCCTCATATCACTATAACTATATAGCAATTAGTACAGTGTACCTACGATTGCTGATCACACAGCATTTTCCCTTACAAGACTATGTAAACTATTTAACTTCCGTGTATACATTACCATGACAATGTGGTGTAAGCCGATTGGTGGTGACACGTCACGATGGTGCCATAACGTGATGACGTCACCATGGGTCAATAAGGCAGAGCTAATGTTTTTGATGGGTATTTAAGACAGGTGGAGGTATGTAGTGTTATATGCTTTTTTGGGTCCGTTATTTGGAGCTATACTTGACAATTGACAATGGTGTAATTGCACACCGAAACGTTATGTCTTTTTTAATGATACAATGAATTAAATATTATATTTTATGAAGACCAGTGAGTGCCTTTTTCTTTGATGGGATTCTATATATATATATATATATATATATATATATATATATATATATATATATATATATATATATGTATATATATATATATATATATATATATATATATATATATATATATATATATATATATATATATATATATATATAGGGGTTTTCTTAACCAGTGCAGGCTGCACTTTCCCTATGATCCTCACACCTTCCAGTCTCATCAGTCAAAGGTCACCTTTATCATTTCTTTGTTGAAAGACAAGGCCCTGGCCTGGGTCTCTCCCCTTTTGGAACAGATTGCTCAACTCCTGAACGATGCTGATGCTTTCATTACTGCATTATCTTCTGTGTTTGGGATTTCTGGCAGTGCTTCTGCTGCAGAATACTCTCTCTTGGATCTCCGCCAGAGCAATAGGACTGTGGCACAATATGCCATTGAGTTTTGCACCTTGGCACTTGAGACCAGTTGGGACGGCAGTGCCCTCAAGGCGGCCTTTAGGAGAGGTTTGCATGAACGCATCAAGGACAAACTTACTTATCATGATGTTAATTCTTCCTATGATGAATTTATATAGTTTTGTATCAGTCTAGATTCTCGCTTCCAGGAGAGACAAGCTGAGAGAGACAGAACTCGTAGAATCCTTCCCTCTTGTCCTCTTACTCGTCTGGTTTCTAAACTATCCTCTACCCCTTCAGCACCTCCAGTTGCCTCTGTAGAGGAACCCATGGATTTCTCCTCCCTCAAGCCCTCTGAATCCAAAAGACAGAGAAGAAGGAGATTGACTGTGTTTCTATTGTGGCTCTAACTCATACCAGCTTAAGAACTGTGATATTTTGCCGGGAAAAGCCAATGCTTAGAGGATAATATTGGGGTACCTCTAAGCATGGTCAATACTAAATCCCCTCACTCCTCTCGGACAGTTGGCCTCATGGGGTACATCCTACTTCCACTCCTGCCTTGCTAAAGTTACTCCTCTGCTCTGCATTCCCATAGCCAGTCTACAGACCCCTTTAAGCCTTCCCTCAGTATATGCGGATTTCACAGACGTCTTTGAAAAGAAAGCAGCTGATGTGCTGCCACCCCACCGTCCTTATGACTGCAAAATCGACCTCTTTCCTGAAGCCCCACTTCCTAAAGGGAGGACTTATTCACACTCCAAAGTTGAAACCAAGTCCATGGAGGACTATATTCAACAAAACCTAACTAAAGGCTTTATTCGTCCTTCATCTTCTCCTGCTGGGGCTGGCTTCTTTTTTTGTCAGTAAGATGGACAGTGGGCTCAGACCCTGTATTGACTACAGAGCCCTAAACAACATCACTATCAAGAATCGCTATCCCATTCCTTTGATCACTGAACTTTATGATTCACTTCAGAATGCTCGCTACTTCACCAAGTCGGACCTACGTAGGGTGTACAATCTTATCTGTATCTTCCTAGGGCATGAATTGAATACTGCCTTCAACACGAGATCAGGGTATTACAAATACCTTGTAATGCCCTTTGGGCTGTGTAATGCCCCTGCAGTCTTTCAAGCATTTGTCAACAATGTCTTCCGTGACCTCCTCAATCGCACTGTCATCGCCTACTTGGATGATATCCTTATATTCTTTTCCACCCTTGAGGAGTATCATGAACACATGAGACAGGTACTTCTTCACCTCAGAGACAATTCTCTGGTAGTCAAACTGGAGAAAAGTGAGCTTGATCAAGTCCAGATCCAGTTCCTTGGCTATGTCATCTCAAAGGAGGGTTTTGCCATGGATCCTTCTAAGCTCACAGCAGTTCTGGAATGGCCTCAACCAACTTTATTAAAAGAACTACAGAGATTCTTGGGGTTCTCCAATTATTACCGCAAGTTTATAAAGAACTTTTCCTAGATAGTTGCTCCACTTACTGAGTTGACTAAATGGAAAAAGACTCCAAAAATTGTCCCCCTGAAGCCATGAATGCCTTCTCTCTTCTGAAAAAAACCTTTTGTTCTGCTCCTGTGCTCCGCCATCCTGATCCTGACTTGTAGTTCACTTTAGAGGTTGACGCCTCCGAGATTGGAGCTAGGG